>NW_008751988.1:226929-280739 GCF_000715545.1 Opisthorchis viverrini | reverse complement strand
TATATAACTAAACGAACTTTATGGTTGTACGGCAGTGAAGCATCAGTGCCAACACTGATGTTGCTGTCATTGATGATGATGATGATGATGACTACGTAGCACTCACATGAGTGAAAATCAAAACTTCGAAGAGCACTTTTCACACCTGCCTGTCTTCAACAAGAGGTGAATTAGCTAACAGATTGTCGGATTCAAATACCTTGGCTCCACCAGTTTATTAACCGAGCAGGCTATGGAAGAAGTTCAACAGCATATCGAAACGCTTGGCACGCCTTCGTGTCGCTGAACAACGTCTTGTGGAGAATTCCGCGATTAGATTGCGCACGGAAATCCTCAAAGCAGTCATCCGCCCGGCTCTCATTTATGTCCACGAAACATGGCTCCTACGCGCAGAGGATATCCGGAAGCTGGGTATTTTTTTACCGCTGAATTCTCTGACGAACAGTGAGAGCTCCCGCCGGGGATGAGATACAGAAAGGCCTATTTCAGCCCCTCCAACAACGTGGCTGCAATGGTCTGGGCATCGGTTG
Source organism: Opisthorchis viverrini (assembly GCF_000715545.1). Classification (NCBI taxonomy): domain Eukaryota; kingdom Metazoa; phylum Platyhelminthes; class Trematoda; order Opisthorchiida; family Opisthorchiidae; genus Opisthorchis; species Opisthorchis viverrini. Next base: position 280,209 of record NW_008751988.1, on the reverse strand, counting down.
CGTGGGGACGATGCTGAAGTTAAACAAACTCTAACTCCTGCACCATGCGGAGGATGATGTTGTCGTCACACAGTACGACTGAAAGCCTGGTTAGATGCAGTAGCAATAACAGGAGTATTAATAATTGCCCAGGTGCCTAGTGGCCAGGTCAGCCGAAGGAGGCACAAGGACTGAGATACTGTCCGGTTGTCCAAGCCTGGACAGGGGCAGTCGACATGCCTGCGTTGGACTTCGAACTACGGACCGTCCGGGCAGGGAGTTCGTGCCTTATCTCGATCAGAAGTCGAGAAGAGGGAAGCTGACTTATCTCACCACTTTGTCTCGAAAGTAAACGAAAGACCAAAATGGCCCGAATACGCGGGCCAGTTGACGATATTTTCGTGAACAGTGGTTCCCACATTCCTCGTGCCACGGGTAGTTTAGATCACTCTCAGAATGATGGCCAATTTCCTCAAAAGGATCGTAAAAACCTAGTCGCTTGGGCCCTGCTACTCCCCAAAATGGATCAGCTTTTCGGAAATCGAGGAACGCAAACAATGTTTGGCATGGTAACTGATTTCTGATTCGTTTTGATGAGCCAAAATGTTCGAACTGAGTTCGGCCATACTGATTGCTTACACACATTCTTTATGCTGACAATGAACTTAGCAACTGACCACTCCTGAAAATCGGTGGTCACATGGCTTGCGTGTACCACAGTAGGTCACGAGACGTATCATGCAGACTCACCACGTTTATGTGTTTTTCAGCATACACTGAAGACATTGCAAATCAGTTTTTTCAATCGTCCGATGAATGCTGTCGTGGCTAGTAATCCAGTTGAATGTCCCAGGTTCTCATCATCAGGTTTGTCAAGGGTGAACTGATGATTGTTAATCAAAGTGGAAAAGACGCCGCGGGACACTGGTGAAATAATGTTGGGCTGTTGACGCCTATCAGTACCGACAAGAAAGTGAATTCGCAGGACTTTCTACATGTTGCTTCCTGAATTAACGTTCGTCGGTTACATGTGTCTCAGTTTGTATGTTCATGAACCCCTACAAACTCCTCGAGAGTCTACTAGTTGAATATCTTCTGCAGGGGTTGAGTGTGGGCAAATCCTGCTAGATCATGATCCAACACAAACGAATAATCTCACCTTCAAGGGGGAGTATCAGTTAAGCTCTGTCAAGATAAACACAAAAAGATTAGTCGGATAATCCAAGCGTGGAGAAATGACAGGGTTTCCTAGATTCACGCTAGTTTCAGCCGGCTGGGAACCCATATTACACACCTTACGGATCGATCTCCCAATGTAAATAACCTCAGCCTCCAGTTACGCGGTTGATTCCTATTAGGAAAATCATTGTATTCATCGCGTAAAGCTTTTCGCGATTCGTCATGATACGAGGGGTGCATGGATTATGTCGGTTGATAGTTGCCAGCACAAACAAAGTTCCGGGACAAGTAAAACAAAGCAATGAGCATTGGTGAAATACACCCATTTGCCAACTAAGTTGGCTTTAACTGGAGACTCAACTGAATGTCAGCCGAATCAGTCGTTTATGATATCCTTCGACTTAATATGCTGTAAGAAGGTCATCTCATGTTTCAGTTGGGACGGCATTCGAGATATCGCAATATATGTTTTTGAAGTAACACAACGCAATTTGGGTTCAAATAGAACACATGTAGGTTACAAAAGCCGAACAGATATATCCGAGGTCCGTGATGAGAACGACTGCAACATCCACAAAATTTTAACTCCTGGGGTAATGGGACTAGGTGAACGATAAAACTTGTGAAAGTGCAGAGCGAAACGAATTAGCAAGCAACTCACAGCTCGGTTGGGTAGATCACACTTATTTCCGATAACAACAAACGGGAAATTCTCAGGATCGCGAGGACTGGCCTGAATGAGAAATTCATCTCGCCAGGAGTCAAGCGTCTTGAATGTATTCGGCATGGTGACATCATAGACTAGAACGCAACAATCAGCACCCCGGTAGAACGCCACACCCAAAGACTGAAATCGCTCTTGGCCAGCGGTGTCCCACAGCTGCAGAGTGGCCACTCGGTCGTCCACAACCGTTTCCTTGGTAAGGAAGTCAGCACCGATGGTGGCCTTGTATTGGTTGCTGAATTTGCGGGTCACATACTGATTCATCAGTGATGTTTTCCCCACACTGGAATCAAAGCTAATAAACACAGGAGTTCTTGTAGTAGTCTTACCCGCTGTCACCTACAATGATAACCTTTAGAAGGATTTTCTTCCGTCCCGCCATCAGGCGCTCGGCTGGAACAAGGAAAATATGAAACTCAGTAAGATAGCAAAGGCACAAAAGCAACATGAGGAATCAATGGCCCATGAGTACATACACTGTGCTTTGGGGATACATATCCCAAGCAAAATGGCTCCGCACGAATGCACCCCTCTTAGGTTCACGTGGTCTATGTGAAGCAAGATCGAGTAGTTTGGATGTTGAAGCCCCGCGATGATGATTCGAAGATCATTCGCCTAACTTTACTGAAAATTAGTAGGAATATATGATTCCAGGGGTGCAGTTTCCATAGCCACCCGTATCCCTCGCATAAGCTTCGTCATGGCCTTTGTTAGAAAAGGCTTAGGGCAAACTGTTGGAACTGTAACGCAGTTGAAACTCGACTGTATCTGTATGCACGTCTACACATGAGCTTTATGTGTCTCTCCCCTCCCTCTCTCCCTGTTGCAGGTACCATGGTCGAACCACCACGAGCCCCGGACGGGAAAGAATAGCCGCTTGTACAACCCCCCCGGACTGACCTTGACCGGCCCCCTTTTGATTGTACTTTTGACTCCTTCCGGTTTCGGTTCCGGTTAATACACGTGCGTTGTTGCTACACTCCGGTCTTCTTCCTTGTTCCACCCGACCTGTGCGCATGTGTGCTGTGTATACTGTGTGGATTCATTAATACCAGTCCGTATATCTGCACATTTCAGAACTGACGTGTGCCGTCCTCTCGAACGTCGAATACCGCTGACTTCCTGACATCCCACGCTACAGAACCAAGCAAATTGTGATGCTACAAGGGGATTTTGGACTGTATTTGTGCTTTCACTAAATAGGCAATTCCCATTCCACATCATGTGTCGGTTTCAGGATTGATGTTACAAGCTAGCCGAATTCTAGGGTTATTTAGCTCATATTTTCAAACGACGTTTCCGACAGGAGATTGGTGCTGGAACGCTCCATAGTTATTTTAGGAAGATTAAGTGAGGACGTTGCTCTTCGCTTCATTGCTCCTCTCTAAGCCTTTTGAAATGGTACGAAGTGCCAGCTACTGCAGCCATGAAGATCTTGGAAACACTAAAGCTAAGGCAGAAATAATTAGCGCAAACGGTCGGATGAAACATAAGTGAAACAAGCATAATGGCATGAAGAAATTACAAAGAGTCCGTGTGGATCGCTTTCCAAGATTGGGGCCTCGTGATTCTCTTCGATTGGCTGGGAACATCAGTTGATCCATCAGGAGACCCTTGGGAATTTACTATTCCGGCTGTGTTTGAAGTTGTGGATTGTGAAGTAGTAAAACATCGGTGACAAGATTGGTGTTACCGTCCACGATTAACAGGTGGTGTGCTGAAGAACCTCACATTGGAGCACAGAAGAGTTGCCAAGGTTGTGTGATTGTTAAGTTTGGGGCCGTTTAAAGAATAAATGATGGCCAGGTGTCCTTGTCTTTAATCGATAACAGGCACGTTCTGGTAGAGATAACTGGTTAGTGAGCTAGTAGAAAAATTGCAGGCAGCAGTAAAAATCAATGACGGAACCCTTTGCGGGATAATCTGTTTCATGGAGATCGGAGATACTTTGAAGGTACGATAGTATGAGGCAACAACACTTTGGTGATAGCAGAGTTCTGGAGAATCTTCTTCGGATCTAATCTGGTAGCTCGTTCCAAAAGCCTTGAGCAGATGAAAGCGTAAATCATGCACTTTCCTAAAAGGGGCATTCAGGCAGTTCAGTTTACTATGTTGGCTACAAACCGAGACACCTTGTTTCGAACTCCCACAGTTTCGTTCTAGCATGATAATAGACGACCATGTATCGGAGACGACGGCTTGACCAGTGCAGTACCGTCGTGTCGTTCCGACACAGGCCAATGTCACCAGCTTGTCTTTGCACAACCATTGTTCCGATCCCAAGCTTCCCTCAAGATGGACAATAGGGGCTAACACATGTCTGTCGGCCAGGATTCGTATGCTAGGCAGAAAGATGGTCTACGGCCATCTGATATGCCACGCACGTGTCTCATCCATCCGTGTCCCAGACTATGGAAGGCCGTCAAGTCGTTTATCCGTCACAGAGTCCATTCCGCTGTGAAGAGGATGATCGATTGACCAGCTTTGCCGCCTTCAACCGGACCTTTAACATACTTTTTCAGAATTCTAGGCGTCTACTTATATTCCAATGACAGTCACACTGCTTCCTATGCTGGTGACAGTCCAATAGGCATTATCTGTTGAAAACTTGAGGTCCTACAGTAGAGCAGAAATAGGGAATAGATGTTCGGACCATACTCTTGTACGTGCAATCTTCAAAGGCCACCTCATCGTCCGACACAAAATACGGGTTACTGTTAGGCTCGACGTGAGGTGACAGAGACCCGGGAAAGTGCCTTCAACTCCCGGGTATGATGAAGTTATCACTTCCTCGAGCTAAATCCGTCACCATCAAAGTGACTTGTTTCCGTCTAAAGACATCTGTGCAACAAGTCTCAGCGTACACATTTGGAGTTGAATAAAAACGCCACTAAAACTGTGTCTTTAAAAGGACCGTCCATCCCTGAGCAAGCCACCCAGGGGTTTACGATCGACGCTCCTAGCTTACGTTATCAGGCCACCCGCTTCATATGAAGAGGCAGTTGGATTACTGCTTAGAAATGACTTCTAGCGCATCCGTGATTGTTTGCACATTTTCCGGTTAATCTGTGGCGTCTCGGCCAAAAGTACGGTCATCAAAACCATTCTCGAAGCGCTGACGGCCACCTAACAGCGGACTATGGGGAAAACCAAGGAGAATACATAAGCTTTCTACTAAATCGCCCCACTGGCCACCAAACAACTACCACAGGCAGTACGAACTCTCATCTTTACAAACCTACATCTGTAAGGCCCGGGCTTCCCGAAATGTCGGTCACGGAAGGCCTAAAGTATTTGAGCACAGGTGCTTGAAGCCAATGCATAAAGTACATAGCAAAGACAGGGTATCATACGGTGGTGCCGGGGACCGCTATTACAATATCCTGTGCTTCTTCAGAATGATCCAAGGATGCAGAATGCGGAGTCCAGTTCAGCTTCCCAAGTGTTGCAGTGAATTTCTATACACAAACATCATCGAGGTCCTGGCTCTGGTGTCCTACCACCTGTTCTGTTCAAAGACGCCGTGTCTGACTATCAAATTTGCGTCTATTTGAGGGAGAAAGACAGTTCGGTACCGTTGGGGAGAGTCGATAAGTGTCTGTCTGCAAAGTGGCTACACTCAGTGAACATAGTGATCACAGGGATGTCAGTTTGACTCCCCTTGTAACAGGGCTTTTGACGTCACGGCGGCACGCGAGATCTTGACCCGTGGGTAACAAGCATGAGTGCGGTTGAGTAGATGCTGCATAAACTACATCTTCGCACTTCATCGCGTTAGGCCAATGCCATATATAGAAACGACGCGCAATCTTGGTATTCCCTAACTTCAACAGTATGGTCGATTCTATTGATCGATCGGTGTTCCTTGAGCTAGAGATAGCCCAGACAGAACTTACCATCCAGGTCTGTGGTTCGAACCCGAAATCGGCATCTCGGTTGCTCCTGCCTAGGCTTGGGAAACCTGGCAAGACCTCAGGCCTCGCGTCTCTTTCGCGCGGCGTGACAGCTAGGAGCTGGAAGGGTGTTACAACTGAATTATGAGTATTAGTATTATTGTTATTAGTGTTTCTAACTACATGGGATGTCGCAAAAGTTTGCCAACGCAACCCGGTCCTTAAATTCCCATACGTCCAGGATGTGAGTACATGAAGTGCTCCCCAAAAGCTTTCCTGCGAAAGTGGTGTCCAACGGGGATGACCGCTCTCCCCATTTTCGCTGAAGTTTGACATCAGCGGAATAATAAGGCGAATTCTGCACGGTCTGCATAATATTTGTTGTTGAGAACATTGTGGACCTATGGGAGAACACCGTCATCATCTTAAGAAACGAAAAAACACAAAGACTGTTAAACAAGCCCATTATGCCATCTTTCGCCACCTGCAGAGTGCACAGCCATCCTTCAAAAACTGCAGTCTGAGCATATCCCTTGTAGATTAGGGAGCGATGAAGATTCTGAGGGATTTCACACACGCCAGTAGTTGTGTTAGCACTAACGAGACTGCATCCTATGGAGATAGCATCCAAATCTCAAAAGCTCGAAACACGTGTGCCACTGCGTCAATTGAGGCTTGTATCACTGGGTCTCAAGGGACGTGTGTACTAGGCTGCAGAAAGAGGTTTTCGTACAATGGGAGGACATGACCTCTGCGGCAATCGATCAAGTGGATCACGCGGCAACTGGTGGAGGGTTACAATTCAAGAATGGTGTTCCTTCTAAAACATATAACTTGATTCGATCACGTTCCTGCTGCGTGCATTCGCTCAGGCCTTCGCAAGCCAGCAGGAAGTACGCCAATCCAAAATTTTCGAAGAACTACCACAGCTCAACAGTACAGATATAATACTGATTCGAGGTAGCTCAACAATGCTCCGAAGTAAACCAATACTCTACTGGTAGCAAGCACGTGGATGAAGCATGGGAAAATGTAAAAGGAGCTATGTTAGTAGCGTTCAACGCTGTCTGTCCGACTTCTCCGATTCGACCAGAAGACCACTGGATATCGGCAAGATTACTAATCCTGATTAACGTTAGGAAACCTATACCAGCAGGTAACAAGTACGGTGCCACATGAAAATCCCTCGAACACCAAATAGCGGAGGTCTTAATGAAAGACCGAGAGTTCTGGTGGACATCAAAATCTCGGGAGATGGGGAAGGCTTTTGCTACCGGAAACAGCCATGCCCTATATCGTCTGATACACCGACTGGACCTAGGAAAGTAACGGTCAGTGAAACGATAAATGAAGAAGGCGGTTCGTCAATTCAGTCGCAAAAAAGTCGACTAAAAAGATGGGCTAAGCACTTCGAAAAACATTGCAACTGGCCCCTTGTAACACAACCTCAGGAGACAGTGCCTTCGGACAGATGGAATGTAAACCTTAATCGCCCGTCGGGAGGAATAAAGTATGAAATACCCAAAGTGAAAAAAGAGAAGGCATCAGGGCCGGGCAGCCTGTATACAGTCCTCCTCATAAAGGGCAGAGAATCCCTGGTGACCCCTCTAAAACATATTAGCGCGATACGGGACACAGATAAATAGCATGCACAATAGGGCATGTGGACAACTATTCCTATCTCCAAAAATCGTAAGCGAACATGGAGATCAGCTTGACCCCGGTCGTAACGAAGCTGTTGGCGTCACTCATCCATCGTCGCCTTACGGTGGCTCTTGAGATACTGACTCAAGAGCAGTAAGCGGTATTCCGGTCTGGTAGGGGTTGCGTTGACCAAATCTTCACACTGCCAGATGCTAGGGCGCCCTACGTATAAGCGACCCTGGATTTCCGAGGCGCATTCGACTCGGTTGCTCGGTCTGTTCTTCTTGACACGTCTGCCTACCAAGGAATGCCCCGACAGTTTGTAAACATAATACGATATTTGCACTCTCAGACTTCCGGACGTCAGAGTGTACAAGAGCTCTCCAAAACCTTCCGTACACGAAGCGGATACCCATTCGCTCCATTCCTTTTTAACTTCGTGATCGATGAAATAACGAGATGAACGCTGGAGAGTCTCCAAAACCCTGCTGTTCAAATAGCCTGTGAAGAAAACTCTGTCGATCTAGAGTACGCCGACGGCATCGTTCTCATCTTCGAAGAGGAGAAGGCGTAGTTTTTTTGGATGGACTAACTAGTCATCCCGTCCTTCGGTATGCACTTTGCACCTACAAAGTGTAAGGTCATGCTCTTGGACGTTCAGTCACTGAACGCGCCACTTACAATCTAGGGAGAGGTACTGGAGCGTTTTACGTATCTTGAAAGTTGCATTAGTTCTGACTGCAGCGTGACAGATGAAGTCAATGCACGAATCTGCAAGGCCCGAATCTGCGTTTGCTAATATGAAACACCTAGGGTGTCAGAGTGATGTATACCTGAATCTCAAAGGACGCGTGTGTCAAGCTACAGCATCGGCTGTTTTGTTGTATGACTGCGAGACTCGGTGAGTGCCGTTTTCCATACCCAATTCATTGTGACGTAAGCAGAGAGGTGGCCAACCCTTGACTTGGCAGAGGTGTATGAAAGAGATCCCTAAACGCTTGGGTGCTGTCGGTGCTACTCGCCTTCCAGGATAGGGACCGCGTGATTCCCACTGTGCCTGGTTGGAGACACTACAAGATATGGCTGCCAACCGATGTCAGTGGCGTTCTTGTTAGCAGTTTCTATCCAGATCATCTGAAGGAGCATCCGGAAGGCACCTCGGAATGATTGTGGTAAGCCAGCACTCTGCCTGATATGGCTCAGTGGTTAGAGCGCGCATTTACTGACCGGAAGATCCGTGGTTCGAATCCGACCTCTGCCTTTCGACGTCCCCTGTCTAGGCTTGGGCGACCTGGCAGTATCCCAGCCCTCGTGCTTCATTATGGTGGCATGGCGGTCAGGCACCGAAAGGGTGCTACAACTGAACAATTCAACACGACGGCTTTGAGGAACCTCCAGCGTTCACCTCATTACCTCATCAATGATGAGACTGAACAAGATCATGTAGACTAGACAGCCCGTTTCGTACAAAAGGTTCTAGAGACTTCACCATGCGTTCTCAAACGTCCCGAAATATGTGAATATAGGGATCGGATTATGTTCACAAACTTATGGGGCATACCCTATTCAATAAATATGGTTAACAGCACTAGTTGTAGTTTGCAAATATATAATGCATGATTGTACGTAGGATGTGATGCTGTCTCAGTAACCAGACCCAAACAAGAGGACGTCTAGGGTCTTTAATCAAAGCCTCTGACACAAAATCCTAACCGTGAGGCACCGTAAGGTTTGCTGGTCGGCCCGAAATGTGAAGCGATTTCCGCTATTCCAGAAATCGGTACAGCATAGGAACGGTCTGTGATCCGCACATAGACGAACTCGTGACTGTAGGTCTCACATCGATTAGCAACCAAATGGGTCGGAAATATTTCGATCTAGAATATGAAGACATTGTTCTCGTCTTTCAACAGGAAAACGAGCAGATATTTTGGATGAACTCATCAAAATCACCTCACTCTTTGGCACACACTGCACTTACGTGTGAGATCATGCGCTTGAATGCACCGTCACCTGGCATGCTAACCACAACTCAAAAAAGGCACCCAAAGCTGAGGGCATTTTACGCATTTTCGTAGTTGTATTAGTTCCGACTTGATGTGACAGATAAAGTCAGCGCACATTATCTAAGGCTTGGGTCGCGTTTGTTAAATTAAGACACCCAAGGCGTCAAAGCGGTGTATCCATGACTCTACATGTGTATCAGGCTACATTACCGACTGTTTTATTTCACCGCCGAAACTTGGCCTGTTCGAGCAGCGGAACTGAATCGTCTTAAGGTCCTCGACAACCACTCTCTCAGAAGAAAAGCTCACGAGGGTTGGTGTCAGCGAATCTGAAACGAAGTAATTAGAAAGCGTTCGGTTGTGCAACAGAGCCCTCAATTGCATGTGTCCAGCACCAGGAGTCGCGTTGGTTAGACCATGTATACTGTACATGCCGAACCATGGTTTGCCGAAGAGAAAACTATTTTTCGTGCCCCATTTGGAGTGTCGGAAGTAGTGATGACCAACTCGTGAACTGTCATAGGGACATGGAAGAGATTACGAAAAGTCTGGGTGCTGTCGACGCGACTCTCCTTCTAGGATGAGGACCGCGTGATCCCTACTGCGCCTAGTTGGAGACGCCGCAAGATTTGACTGTTTATCGATGTCAGTGGCGCTGCTATCAGTTTCTGTCCACCTTGCCTAAATGAGTATCTGGGGGTGTAATTACCTCGGAATGATTGTGGTTAGTACTAATTCCCTTCCCCACCCATTTTCACTTTTCCCCCACCATAAGGCTTTCAAGTAGGTCGTGGTTGCACGGCAAAGAAGCTCGTGTTGTATATTGACTTTACGATGCCGACGATGTGGTGTGGGCGATTGAGTACGCTCATCATGTAGCTCACGAACACGAGCAGCAGGACCCCACTGGCGGATACTTGTGGTATTAAACAAACCCCCTACATTTCCACGACATAGCTGTCTCGTCAGGAAGTCTTTGACTATTTCGTGAGTCACTGATATCGAAGAAATCTCAAGCCTCAAAGGAAAACTCCATTAACTCACGGTCCTGTAAGCATCGCTAAGTAGAGTTAACAAACTTCAGCACTGTTTTCTCCGTTTTTGTTTGTGATTTCATCCATGAGGCAAAGTAGCCTGGTTGTATAGGAAGGCTTTTTGCGAACCATACTGGCTGCGATCGATGATCCGACCCTTGTTGAGGCAACGGGAAAGCTGATATTGGATTATACACTTTTAATATTCTTTTAGAACCACTGAAATTAGCTTAATGCATCGACAGGTGCACCAGTCGTCTCCGCAACCCGATTCGTGAGCTTGGTAATACATTTTTGCGTACAGATCTCTGTCCCCCTTTAGCGAGTACTGACCTCGCCAGTAGTGGATCTCATCGTTTCTACCACAATCCGGGAACTACATGGGCAACGGAAACAATCAGGAACAGACGAATCAGCTGACTGTCGGAGGGCAATATTTACACCAAATGAAGAATTCAAACAAGAGGCCCAATTATGTCATGTACTACTACTAGATATAAAGTGAAAACCTTTGCAGATATTCTAGGAAAATAAGAACCATACCCGCAAAATGCGCACAACCGTGTAGCTACTTTACACCTAACGAACTATTAAGAGCACAATCTCAGATTTGAACGAATCCAATCGGAAATTTTGGCGATCAGTATTGTGGTGGTTTGTACCTTTATTTTACTTCCATTATAACACTACGTATTTCATCAATTGCATAATCGTTTTTTGTTTGAATACGAAAAACTACAAAAAACGCGTACTTGTACAATTTCACATAATACAAGCGTGGTCACGTGCTTCGACTCTTTCTTCTGATTTCGCTCGCGCTTGCAGCGGTCATTCGCGAGTCTCATGTACTAACTCTGGTACCAGAACATTTCAGACATCTTCGGAATCTATTATATGTGGGAACTGTTCAGAAGAAGACCTCTGGACCAACATGACCGGATTATTGTTTATTCGCTGACCTGGGCCAACGACGAACTATTTTAAAGAGAACAATTGTTAGTGAGTCTGTTCCATCTGGCTTCTTTATTTTTGTATACCCAACCTAGCGTAATTATTTTTATTTCTTTGCCACACACTCCTGGTAAACTAACTTATTGGGTAGCCAGACCACTACAAATTTGGTGAGCCCGAGTATTTCAAGATATTATTTTGAAAGCTTTTTCTTTCAAGTCGTCGTGATTTTGTTTTATTTTGCCCGGTAATTATGGACGCATACTTTGATTCAGTGGATTCAGCCGAGAAAGCAATCAGCATACGTTTACCAGACTACAATCCACGCAACCCCAGGGTATGATTTCACCGGGTTGAGGCTGTTTTTGCTACACGACTCATCACTTCCCAAGTCACCCGGTTTTCCTATGTTGTCCAGCATCTTCCTTGTGATGTAGCAACAGAGGTTGAAGATCTGTTGGAAGATGTTCCTAAGGAAAATCCGTATGACGCCCTTCGAGCGGCCGTCATAAGTAGCACAGGGAAATCAGAAAACAAAATGCTACGGGATCTATTCACCACCGTCGAACTTGGGGACAGATCGCCATCACAAGTGCTTCGCCACATGCACAATCTCCTCTGCGGCCGTAAGCTAGCAGAGGAGATCATGGCCCAACTATGGCTCGACAAACTCCCACCCTCCATGTGCCACGTCATCAGCGCTTTCGTTGATGACCACAGCTTAGAGCAGCTGGCCCAAATGGCAGATAAGATACACGAAACATACCCCAGTTACCCCGTAAACTCCGTCTCCCGCCCTGCACCCACCACAGATTCCGACCCGCTTCTTGCTTCTATATCGCACCTACAAGCCAAGTTTGACGCTTTGACCGATCGCCTACAACGGTTAGAGATCAACAGGCATCGACCACGTTCACGATCCAGATCGTTATCTCGTGCCCGTCCCTCTTGGTGCTGGTATCACCAATCTTATGGCCCAAAAGCACGCAAGTGTCAACCACCTTGTTCCTTCAAGCCGCGTTCCAACACCCCTTTAAACACCCCGGCCAGTCAGTAACGGCGACGACTGTCTGTGGCCCTCCTCGCACTAGTCGCCTGTTCCACATCACCGATCGTTCAAGTGGTCTACGTTTCCTCGTAGATACGGGAGCTGAAGTTAGTGTGCTACCACATAAGAATCCACTTCCCGATTCTGCTTCTTTCTCGTTACAAGCCGCTAACGGTACCCGCATCGCTACATACGGCGAACGTTCCCTCACCCTTGACCTTGGATTGCGACGTGCGTTCAAGTGGATCTTCCTTTTGGCCGACGTCCAAACACCCATCATCGGTGCAGATTTCCTGACCCATTACAATCTATCTGTCGACGTGCGACACAAACGTCTTTTAGACACGCTTACATCTCTCTCAGTCAACGGAATTAGTGCCCCAACTTCATCCACAGGTATCCGCGTTATCTTACCGGATTCACATTTTGCTGACATACTTAGGGATTTTCCAACCCTTACTCACCCATGTCAGTACACCCAACCGGTCACTCATTCCGTCGTTCACCACATTCAGACGAGAGGTCCACCTGTCCATGTCAACCCCCGCCGACTCCATCCGGATAAGCTACAAATCGCAAAACACGAGTTCGAACACATGCTCGAACTCGGCATCATCCGCCCTTCATCGAGTCATTGGTCATCACCCCTACATATGGTACCTAAGAAATCTAAAGGTGATTGGAGACCCTGTGGAGATTACCGTTCTCTCAACAACGCTACTATCCCAGACAGGTATCCCATCCCACATATCCACGATTTTGCAAGTACCCTATGCCATACAAACATTTTCTCCAAACTCGATCTCGTAAGAGCATACTACCACATACCCGTAGCTCCGGATGACATTCCCAAAACAGCCATCACAACACCGTTTGGCCTTTTCGAATTCACGCGTATGCCCTTTGGTCTTCGAAATGCAGCCCAAACGTTTCAACGTTTCATGGACGAGGTTTTACGTGGCTTACCGTTTGTGTACGCCTACCTTGACGATGTTTTAGTCGCTAGCACCTCCCCAGCTGAACATACAGCTCATCTCAGAGCAGTGTTTGAACGTTTTTCCACTTACAACATACGTTTGAACATTGACAAATGCTTATTCGGTGTTACTAGCCTGGATTTTCTTGGCCACCACATTGACGCCACAGGTATTTCACCATTACCCGATCGCATTTTGGCCTTAGAGTCATTTCCCATGCCCACAACTATCACTCAACTTCGTCGTTTCATTGGTATCATCAACTACTACCGGCGATTCATCCCTCACTGTGCAGATATTTTGAAGCCACTGACCGATTTACTTGGCTCCAAAGAGAAATCTGTTACTTTGCACCCCGCCGCCACTGCTGCTTTCGAAAGAGCCAAGCACGCCATTGCTCAGGCCACAAAGTTATCTTTCCTCGATACTCACGAGAGCACAAAGCTGATTTTGACAACTGATGCTTCGAATGCTGCCGTCGGTGCAGTGCTTCATCAAGTTGTTAACAACACACCTCAACCACTAGCGTTTTTCTCGCAGAAGATGCAGGCTGCCCAAACGCGTTACAGTACTTTTGGTCGTGAATTACTCGCAATTTACCTTGCTATTCGCCATTTCCGGCACTTGTTAGAGGGTAGATCGTTTACCATTCAAACCGACCATAAGCCACTCACATACGCCTTCAACGCCAAGCCTGATCGATATTCACCACGCGAGATACGCCATCTCGACTATATTTCACAGTTCACTACCGACATTCGGTACACTCCAGGTTCGGACAATGTCGTCGCAGACGCCTTATCCCGTCCTGACATAAACGCTCTTCACCCTTCCACGCAGTTGGACCTAGCCAAGCTGGCGAACCTTCAAAACAGTGATCCTAATTTTTTGCCCATTCTATCGTTCCCTTCATTTCAAGTCTCTTCAACTCCGTTACCCCTCCAATCCGGAACCATTTTTTGTGATATGTCTACCGGATCAGCTCGCCCAATCGTCCCCGAAGCTTTTCGACGCGTTGTTTTCGACCACTTCCATGGATTTTCTCATCCAGGAATCAGAGCAACCAGGAAGTTGATTAGTGCACGCTTTGTATGGCCCTTCATGAATAAGGACCTGACATCCTGGGCCAAACAGTGCATCGCCTGTCAACGCAGTAAAGTAACTCGGCATACGAACTCACCTATCGGTTCATTTGCCGTTCCTGATGCTCGATTCACACACGTCCATCTCGACATTGTTGGCCCACTTTCCCCATCAAACGGTTTCACGCATATTCTTATCATGAGCGATCGTTTTACCCGTTGGCCTGTAGCTGTACCCATTTCGGATACTTCAGCTGAAACGGTTGCCCTTTCATTTTTGCAGCACTGGGTGAGTAATTTTGGTATACCTTCCACCGTTACTACCGATCGCGGTTCACAATTTCAGTGTAATCTCTTCCGGGAGTTTTCCACACTATTCGGTTTCCACCACATATCGACTACCGCGTATCATCCCTGTTCCAACGGTCTGGTTGAGCGTTTCCATCGATACCGTAAAGCTGCATTGACTGCCCAAATGAACCCATCTTCATGGTCTTCTTGTTTACCCCTCATTTTGCTTGCTATTCGCTACACTATTAAGGAGAATCTTCACTGTTCCCCAGCCGAAATAGTGTACGGTACAACTCTACGTCTATCCGGTGAACTAGTTTCTCCTTCTGGCGCACAGCCCGAATCACCCGTTACATTCGTCTCCCGTCTGAAACAACTCATGTCCGAACTTCGTGCGACACCGACCAGACGATCAACGCGAACAGAACACATCTCAGCCGATCTCTCTTCTACATCTTTTGTGTTTGTCCGACATGACGCAACAAGGAAACCTCCCCAACCCTGTTATGATGGCCACTTCAAGGTTATCGAACGTCACTCCAAATACTTTGTTTTAGAGAGAAGCGGAAAGCGTGATACCGTCTCCATTGGTCGCCTGAAACCTGCCTACATTGAGGCACACACGACCACATCCAGCAATCCTGCTATCCCAACGACACCCACACCTACACAAGATATCCCTCCTGCCAACCTCACTCCTTCCACTAGTCGTTCAGGACGACGGGTCCGTTTTCCTCAGGCTTTAGCTGATTACGAAACTTGAAGTGAGCAACTTTAGTTATTTGAGCGTTTTCCCCTTTTATGGTCAACGCTCTAGTGGGGGAGTATTGTGGCGTCTTGTACCTTTATTTTACTTCCATTATAACACTACGTATTTCATCAATTGCATAATCGTTTTTTGTTTGAATACGAAAAACTACAAAAAACGCGTACTTGTACAATTTCACATAATACAAGCGTGGTCACGTGCTTCGACTCTTTCTTCTGATTTCGCTCGCGCTTGCAGCGGTCATTCGCGAGTCTCATGTACTAACTCTGGTACCAGAACATTTCAGACATCTTCGGAATCTATTATATGTGGGAACTGTTCAGAAGAAGACCTCTGGACCAACATGACCGGATTATTGTTTATTCGCTGACCTGGGCCAACGACGAACTATTTTAAAGAGAACAATTGTTAGTGAGTCTGTTCCATCTGGCTTCTTTATTTTTGTATACCCAACCTAGCGTAATTATTTTTATTTCTTTGCCACACTCTCCTGGTAAACTAACTTATTGGGTAGCCAGACCCCAACAGTATTCACACAATGGAAATGAATTCTCGAAAGCCACGATGTGCCCTTGCCGGACTAAAGCAGGTAAACAATAAAATTAGAATACCAGTAGCCAGACCTCTACAGTATTCACACAATGGAAATGAATTCTCGAAAGCCACGATGTGCCCTTGCCGGACTAAAGCAGGTAAACAATAAAATTCAGAATACCAGTCCAAACTTTTGAGTCTCATCTAGGTATCTGAAGGTTCCAGTAATACCCGGAAAGTATTCCGCCAGAATTTCCCAGGCAGATATATGAATTCTTCAGTAGACAATGAAATTTGGTGAGCCGGGAAAACGCATGCTTAAGTTGGCACCATTTTTGACGCGAGCATATATAAAACAAAATTCGATATGTTTGAACAAAACGTTCTATTCTAACCTCAAATTTTTTTCAGCTAAGGGCACTGTGTGGCCAAGGAATCATGAGATTCGATCGATCAATAGAAGCGAGCCGAAAGTTATTCCATCTAAGCTACTGAGTTTTCAAATTCATTGGAGTTAGCATAGTCCGACTGCACCTTTTACTGGTATGCACCTCATAACTTTTTGTCTGGGCATAGGATCTTTCCGAGCCACCAAAACCTACAGATCTGCATGCAAGTCCCGGTTTATTCAATAGAGCCGTAAGATCCGGGCGGTTATGGATATCACAGGACAATTGCGGCCATTAGATTGTACACAGTTCGTAGCTAGTAGACTGTCGAATCAGACGGACGTTAGTTGCAGATGATATATTGAGGACTGACGAACTGTTTCCACAAACTACCGGGTTAGTAAGCATCGTGAACAGTCGATAATGACGCAGTCAGCAGCAGCGGAAAATAGTCACTGAAGTAGCAGGGGTTTCTTGAAGCAACAACTAGGAATCACTGGACGATTTACAAACACATAAACGGGCAGTCTGGCAGAGTGAGTTGGCCTTATAGAGAGATAGTGTCGCAGAAAATCAATACATTTAGTATGTGACAAGTCAGATTGTTCGGTTTAGTCCGGTAAAAAAACCTCGCCAAAAGCTATCTGGCAGGTGCGGCACATGGGTACTACCAAAAACAGCCCAGTCTAGGTGCTAAGTCGATGTAGTGGACAGCGCATTCGCCCAAAGCTCGGGAGCACTGGGTCCGATACCCGGTCGGTCCGCTTTTCCTCCGGAGTGGGCGCTCGAAAATATGCAAGACTGAGACGAACTTGCAGGCAATGACGGATGGGCAACAATATATTGACATGCGTTACTGAAGAATAAGCAGACCCTCAGTAGAAACGAAACACACGGGAAACGAGTGGTAGGGGACCAAAACGGCATCATAATAAACGGGCGTAATTCACGTTACTCATGATCAGTCAGAACACAAGGAGAATTACCGCTGTTCACCGTTGATTCACTGCGGGGGGAATCAGTGAGCACTGAACCAAATTGTTACGTGCTGTAATGGTTCATTGCGCTTACACTTAAATAATTTTTTAGGTTCATTCCACTCAAATGGACACCACCATATCGCTTTGGTCTGTTCTGCTCATCTGACGTAAACGAAAAATTGACAACTCAGTCTACCGCAGCTCGACAGAATAACCCGGTTTGTGAAGCTTGTCCTGCATTGAGTGTAAACATAGGAGACAATTTACTGCGTTGTACAGTAGTGTTGTGACTGTGCACCTCTGTGAACGATTCATGCTCTCAGGTATGCGCAGCTTGTCAGATGATGCGGTGTTATCCGGGAATCTGGATGCGATTTGGTGCTACTCCGGTGTGACAAACCCCATAATATAAAGTACAACGTCAGGACGCTCGATTGTACCAGGAAAAACTGCTTTGTCCTGGCAGCTGTCTGCTAGCCCGACCAAAGCCCGCAGAATTAAATCCCGACCTGCGTGGCCTGCACAGCCGGGTGAGTGGTACTAAAAATTGCCTGGGGCTGTTTACTCTGGGGGGTTAGACAGATTCATCCCAAAGAGGTGGACCAAATGCTTGGTCAAGAACATGTGCGCAAGTATTAAGGATATAACCTAACGGTTTGCGTTTGCTGCAAGTTGGACAGATTAGTCATATCTCACCAACCGTACAGGACAAACTGAGCCAGGATTCCATGAATTTAACAGGCTCCAAATCGTAACACGCCATTATGGCCACTTTTGGTGGACGGACGGAAGCGCTCGCATCACAGACGGGTGACTGAAGAAAACGGTTTCACCGTTAAATGAGGGCTTATCTGGTTTCCCGCATTTCAGGTGATCAGGTGGTCCCTTATTTTTCTGCATGTCAAGTTGTCGGTTGACGTGGAGCCCGTCAAAATGAAACTTTCTAATTGGGAGATTGTGACCCAGGTGATAGACCGTCACCAGTATGGAGTCAGACGCTCACAAGGGTATAACCTTGCCAGTACTCAATGAATCGTACCATGTCTGTTATGAATAACGCCAAAATTACTATCTCCAGCGAACTACTGGTCTTGTCTGTCTGGCAGAACTCCTGGTAAAACGACGAGAATCTTTTCCATACATGTGCTGTGAATGTTTGTTATTCCTTTGGTTCACACAAACAAATAAGTCGAAGTGAACTGCAGGCGATAAATTCTTCGCAAATGATTTGATCACGTCATGCCGATCATGTTGGCCCACCGTCAGCCGTTAGGTATATGAGCCCAACTTGACAAGATAATCCTTGTGTGAATATGAACATTTTGAACAAAACCACAACTGTCTTCGATCACACAAATCGTGTTGGATATGTTGCTTTGAATTCTTTTACTACGTGAAGTTTTACTTTATTTGAACCCTTCAGGAAAATTTTCAGTGTGCGTCTAGGCAACGCTATGAAATACTGATGATTTTATGATCACACGTTGTGGGTTTTCGTTTTCCCGTACGAGATTCAACTCTTCCTAGAGGGCTTCACTCAAAGGCAGTAACCGGCCACACAGGCCGATGACGATCATCAAAAATTGAAGCCCGATCTCAACTTATATTTTTAGTAAGATTAAACACTCTCTCACAAAGGTGCGATTTTTGGGAATAGTGTGGGGCTTCGAATAGTAATAATAATTATTATTCGCGACTTGTGGGTGGCATCCAGTTGGGCATGGTCACAATGTCTCAGCCATAATGGTCCGGAATTTTTCTCATCTTAGCTTTCTGACCCTGAACAGTATTTTCAGTTTTAAAACGTCAGACATACGTATACTGGTCCCGGCCTCCAACTGGAGAGCTTATCACGGACTAATTATTCATTTTCCTGGAGTGCTGGCTTCAGGTCTTGGTTGTTCATGATCCCTTTGTTATCCCCTGACGAGCTATACAGAATGGCTGGAGTTGTAAGACCTGCGAATAAGTTCATCGTGCTAGCTTCACTTCTTCGAGACCATCACAGCAGCCCAAGACGCTGGATGCTGCACTGTAGCAGTTTACCTGGATAATCAAAAAACCTTTGACCAGGTCCCTCGAGCATCTCTACTGCATAAACTTAGTACCGTTGGCATCACCAGAACCTTACTTCGGTGGATCGCCTAGAACCTATTTGACAGGTGTCGAGTAACACAAATTAGGGATATACAATCATCTCCACGACCGACCACCAGTGGGGTTATCCAAGAAAGCGTGCTATGCCCCATTCTCTTCTTACTGTACATCAACGGCGTCTTCGGTGCCATATCCCAGCTTCGCGGACGATATAAAAATTGCGCACACATTTCCCCCATCTGCACGAGCCCTTACGTCTCACCAAATTAAGCAAGACTTAGACTCGCTGACTCGCTGGTCAAACGACTCCTGCCTAAGCTTCTCCTCCACGAAATCCTGCATAAATTCCTGCCGCTGTTCCCTCCCGACTGATGCTTTCACAATAAATAAAAATCCTATCACTCATTCCACGGATATCAAAGATCTTGGCCTCAGATGCTCCTGTACTTTTAAGTTTTCCCACCAGATGCGGCACCAGGTTGCCCGAGCACATAGGCTCGGTTTTTAATACTGCGCTCTTTTCACCTTCTAGAGACAATGGTTGCAGTTTTTAAGCTATGTGTACGACCGATCGTCAAATTCTGTTCCGCATTCTCCTCCTTCCATGCCCAAAGTAGTGGGCTAGCACTTGAAGGCGTCCAATGCTCATTCACGAAAAGGCTGTTCCCTCGATCAAACCCTCTCTCTTACCGCTCTCGCTGTCAAACCCTAGGCCTCGAGCCTCTAAGGCTCAGACGGTTTAAGATGAATCTAACTCCCTTAAACCGCCTGCTGCACGAAAATGCCCTTATAGCAAAGGCTGGACCAAACGTAAACTCACGTCCTCGCTACCGATTCCGTAACTACTACAACCTTTCAGTGTCCCCCCTGTTCGTACAAACATACGCCACTACTTCTTCCCAGTTTACTGCGCTCGTATCTGGAACAGCCTTCCTGAGCAGCTGCGAAACATTACACATCACCATTCATTTTTTCAGTCCTTGGACAGATTCATTACCTGTGAAACTGCTGCCGTCCTACTTAAAACCCAGCTACCCCCGACCTATGTGAGTTGGGTCCAGCTCGCGTTTGAGTATAGCGACGATAAAGTTAGTAGGCAAGTGAAAGACCCAGCTACCAGATTTTCCTTACTTCAAGCCACTGTAGGCCTTGAACGAATACTTGATCTACGTGCGTTGTGTTACCGGCGTGACTGTTTATCTTTTATTCCCAACGAACTTATACAACGTTCTAGTCAAATCCCTACCCTGGATTACTCTACCAGCTCTGTCTAGTGACTGGTGCTATCCGCTTAACTCTGACTGACAAAAACGAAACCAAAGGTAGCTTTTCCTCACTACTATAGCACATTATACGCCGATGTATATACATTGAATCCGTATGATGATTTGCTCCACAGCTCACTAAACACACACAACATCGTGGTACGCTTCTGCCCGACACCAACGCTCAGTCACAGTTTGGCCATAGTGCACCAGCCCTGAATATCACCATCCTGTCCCCACTGTCTCGTTGGCAACTGTCATTTCATTGCCTCCTCTGCGACTTGCCTCTACCAGCGTCTGTTTGCCGTTTACTTGTTCGAATTGACTGAGCTGGTTTAACCGGCCTTGCTTTACCGCAGACCGGAAAAAGCCGGTAGCTGGGGTACTTTACTAATGCGCGAACCGCACTTATGACTGTTTTGATGGACTCCCACCTTAAAGATCTGGTAACGCGCACGAGGAATGAAAACCTCGTGTGGTGGATGGGTACGTCTTGCAGGGAGGGTCGCTCTGTTACGTTGCACCACGATGTGTTCGTATACTGTTATATCTGCTGATTCGTCAATCTGTGGTATCTGCTGCTGACCCGCTCCAGTGCCTAGTGTCGCAGAGGAAGGACCCACAGAAGAGAACACAACAGCTTTATTCCGAACAAGCGAGTGAGTGAGTGCAAAAGTTACCACGGCCCCACGCCACTTAAAATGGACTTTCTGACATTGATCCAGACTGTCTGATAGGCGTTAGTGATCATCCATCAACATCGATCGTGCCTCTGTGAAAAGCCTGAACGCTGATCACATTCGGTCGTGCTTCTGTGGCCGCAAGAACACTCATCGCTGAATTGATTGAATGATTGATTGGCCTGGATGCTTGCCGGCTTTCCAGTTGAGCTTTTGATGGAGCAGTAGGCTCCGGGCGTTCTGAAGTTGCTTTCAGGAATCTGACCTTCCTGATCTTCCTACCCACCACCCCTTCAATAACACGGGTGCATCGTCCATCGCCGGTGGTTACGAGCCTGTCATTTAAATTCGGGAAATGAAAAAAAGAGCACTGCTATCTTCTGATTGTTGCTGCTGGTGTTGGCCTCGCCTCGGTTGAGCTATTTGGCAATGCCATAAACAACAACAACAACAACAAAAACTAGCCTTTCGCCCGTCCAAAAGTATTTTTAAAAAAACAATATACCTGGGATAGCCGGAAGGAATTCTGCGATGCCCACGGCCTACGTCGACGTGCATAGCTGTAGCTGCCTCCATAAATATCGAGGCTGCACCGCACCGAAACCCACCTCGTCAACAAGCAAAAAGACACACCAACTTGCTGCTCCCAGGAGCGGACGCATATAACATATATAAACATAGAGTGAGACTCCAGACTCTCCACTATCAGCCTGCGAGGCTAGCATCGGAGGTACTCTTTGTCATACACCATTTATTGAACAAAGCTGACAGCAGTGCTCCGGGGACTAGTGAAAATCTCCCTTAAATTCATCTTCCCCCTTAAATTGTCCTAGTCTCGTGCAACTCACTAATAACCCCCAGGAAATGTGGTTCACCATCTCAGAATTTACACCTCCGCCAGTCATTACTTGCTTGGTTGCACTCACTACGCCGCCTCTTAGCCTACATACAGCAAACTGTCCTGTCTCAGGTAGTATAGTAAAACTGGTAATCTTAGTTTGACTTTGATGAATACATTACTGGGCGCAAATCCATCCTTATCCTGTCCTGTTTAACCACCTGATGTCGCCGCCATAACTGTGGTAGACTTTCGTTTTTCCCCTATTAGAGGGCTACAACCTGTCTGCTGACCCCTATAACTCTCCAGACCTTATTGATCTAATCTCATTTCATCTCATTTAATCTTCTTTCGAAGCTTCGACCCGTGGTAATACGTGCCATGGATGACCCGTTTGGCCTTTGTCCACTCCATCTGATCTGTGCATTACAAACAAAGGGATCCCCGACCTGAAAGAAAAGAAAAAAACAACTACCACGCGCGATATTACATTGGTTTTGCTCACCATGAGAAATCTTTTCGGCAAACGCACAGCATCCCGCTGATCACAGGACTGCGCATCTCAGCCTAACTACATCAGTCACGACGTCCGTCACAGGGATGTCCAGAAACCGAAGTATTGCAATGCAGTGACGGTACAGCACTGTGATACCCAGTTTGATAGCACACCCGCAGTTTTCACTTCATACTTTGACCGCTTCCTCTCGTTTGCACGTTCCCTTACCGGCAGCCACAATAAGTCCTCATTCGTCACCAGCCACCACCGGGAGACGTTCTTTGCAACCTGCCAAACCTTTCTGTCGGATGTAAAGATCTCGGTGACTTTTACTCGTACTCCTCACCAAGTCAGTCACCTTTCGTACAGTTTGCTTGAACACTCGACCCTGCTCCAGCAGCAACACTAGTGAGTTGTTCAAGTTTTACTGCACACTGAGATTCTAAGTTTCCTACTACCACTTGCCGATATTACCCCCGCCTCACCATCCCCACTTACGCTTGCCGTGGCCATACGCCCAACATCCCAAGGCCATGAAGTCCTATTGACGGCTTTGTGCTTAAGTTCAAACTGGCCCGCAATGTCGTGGCAATTCTGCTGCCTCCCCAGCTCCAGTATTCTGGCTCCACACTACCTGCAGTTTGAAGCTTTTTTATTTTTTTGTCTTGTTCCAGGATGGAAGCTTTTGTTATACACTCACTCGTATTGTTTTTCCCCTTCAACCTTTAAATCCTAACGATCAGATCTTGTGTCATCCGATGTGTTCTCCATAAGAGATAAAGTGCCCTTGTAATTTTGGATCCCTACCCATGCCACTTCAGTTGTGATGAAGTTTATTTCGTTAATGACCACTGTTTATGTCACCATCCCTTTGCCAGAAAATTCCCAATAATCGCGCCCCCCATTAGTCATGCTCCTATTCTGACTGTAATACTATAAGCATGCCGACGGTATGCTACCCACTAGTTGGGAATGAATATTATTATAACATTTTTGCTCTAAGTCAATAGACTTTTCGGAAGCGACGCTAAACCCGCCCACAATGGTTATGGAGCTTCCGGGATACTGTGGAAAATACACAGCGGCGGCTCACTAATCTCTCTTCCCAATGTGGCACACATCATCTTATCGGCCATATCATCTGCTAAGTTAGGTAATTCCCTTGTGACTGGGCTGTCTTATAGACTCCAGCGCAAGTATACCAGAAGATTAATTATAATATGGTTTATTCTAAACTGATGTGTGGCATACCATCAGGCAAGATCATGATAATACAGTCTGGATAAAAGCATGACTGGCGAGGTTTGCGCGTACAGAGAATTGCGCGAAGAACAGAGTGAGCACTATCCGATTTAGACGTTAGGATTTTGAGGTGGCGGGAAAAATCTAAACTAGGGAGGGCAAAACAAGAAGCATCCTGACTGATACATGTCAAGAAAGGTGCAAATTGTGGAAAATGAGGAACCAGAATAACTGATCTAGTAATCGACGGAGTTGGCGTAATCCAGCTGGTCAATTTGAACTGGAACCAGGAACCACCGCCGAGGCCTCGTGGCCTTAAACTGTTGGACCTACGGCCAGGTCGCAAAAGCATTAGTGGGGACGATGAAGTGTAGGGGTTCGCAATGAGGACCAATATTAGCATGGATTTCAGCATCATGGTGTACAGTCAAACGGTAGAAATTCAGTCGTGTCGTTGATGTAGTGGAGTCTGTTGTAAACGTTCCTTGGATGGGTGAGTTGGTGGTAACATGCAAGCCGAAAAACGATCAGTGCAGAAAATTATTCATTTTATGGGGAGCGCGATCTGAGGGCCCACCAAAATGAATAAACCCGAACGAAAGTCTCAGTAGATTAGAATGGATGCGTTGAGGCGCCGGAGTCCAGTTGAAGAGTTTGTTTATATTTGCGGTTGATGGAATGAGTGTGCAAGAGGGTTAATCCAAGGATAGTAAGGGAATAGTTGGGGGTGCGCTATGAAACTGGGTATGGCAGCGCCGTATCATCACTGCACTGACATACTTCGGGTTCCGGACAGCCCCATAAAGTACGCCATGTTATAGATAATAAATTCATTGGACTGGGATGTGCATTTCCGTGAGCAGCGAAATTTTTACAGGTTGGCCAAGAAACTTGCAAAGGTAGAACGAAACTGGCGTAAGGTCACAGGTATTTTTCTGGTCCGGTTGGGGATCATTGTGGATGCAGACCACAAGTCAGGCGGAGGAAATAACGTCCAAGCAGGGCGTCCGAATCAGGTATAGCCGGAGGTCTAAATTTGGGAGAACGTGGAAATGGGATGAGGTGAGTAAAGTCTGGTGAGTTTGCGGATACGTCAGACCTGTTTATGTGCATTGACAGAGAGAAAAATTTTAATGGTTACCACAATTAGGGCAGCGACAATAAGTGACTGAGACATGATAGGGGTTGGGTTGTACTTAGTAGACCAACGATCAAGCAGGGTTTCGTTTTGCTATTACATAGTATCAAAGTAAAAGTGATCTGAAGCAAACCGGTATAATCACGCAGAGTGGTGGTGTGGTTCGGGAAATCAAGCGTATAAGGTCTGAAAAGAGTCGACTTCGAAGATGAACCAGTTTACCTGACATTTATTACGTGAATCGGATACTTCTATAGACGTATAGAGAAAGTGAATGTGAGAGAAATGATCACCCCTAAACACTTCTATCGGCTTCAATTTACTAGCGGTGCGTAGTGAATAAAAGCCATTGGTGCCTAGCATTGTATGCTGGTTGTGAATATCATACATATTTATATCATTGTGTGTCCACCCCTTAAATTAGTGGGTAGATGCGCGTGTTTCGCTTGTTTCACGAGGTGGGTTTTGATGTTCTGCGACCACAATCATGATTAAGTCAGCTTCAGTTCTGCATGTCAATGTGAGCCATGGGTAGCACTGAGTATCTTCAGGCTATCCCATCTGTTTTTAACCAAATTCCTCTTTTTAACGGACAAGAGGTAAGTTTTATTTGTGGTTTATGGTGTTGCCAGTTAAATGACTCAACCGGGACGGGTGCAACCAAGGAACAATAGTGCTCTCTTGTGGATTTAATGAATTAAAGGCCATGTTCGGAATCATCGACAATGGGCAAAGCAGCCGTGCCACTGAAGTGGTGGCGGATACACGAATGCACCATTGTGGAACGCATTAGGTTGAAACTCCCTGCGCCCGACCACCACACGACGTTTTCATCCCTCGTTCATACTACCAGGTCCGCAAGTTGGCATGCTACCAAGCTCACATAGTTGCCGGTTGTGCATCAGATATTTTATCCAGTCGATGGAAGACCAAGCCGACAAGAGTCAGTCGTTTCGAACAAGCAAACGGGAAAACCCACTGGAAATGACAGGCCCCTTATGAGGCAAGTTAGGTGGCAACTACTGTTGGGACAATGGCAACAGAACGGAGATACCCGGAGAGTGAGCCATGGCCAAACCGAAAATATGGGTACGATATGTGGACGACACGTTCGCTGTTGTAAAGAAAAATGAACTACTACGAGCGGAGGAACTGCTGAACAACGTGTTCCCCGACATCCAATTTACAATGGAAACTGAAGAGAACAACAACTTGGCGTCCCTAGATGTGCTCGTAACGAGGACAACAAACGGCCAACTGAAAACTGAAGTATACGGACCAGATTCTGAATTACCACATCAACCATCCGAACAGTCACAAGCGGAGCTGTGTTCGAACTCTATTCAAGCGGATAGAGACACATTGCAACACAACACAGGCGAAGAAAAAAGAAGAACGAAGACTCTTCGAGACATTCCAAAATAACGGCTGCCCGAGGAATTTCATATGGAGGTGCTTACGAGACCAACACCAATCTGATCCGTCAACACAACCAGAACAGAGGGAGATTACGCTGCCGTATATCAGAAACGTGGCGGAGATGACTGCACGACACCTACGGCAACATGGAATTGCAGTCGCCTTTAAGCCTACAAACAGGTCGAGAAGAACCCTCTCGAAAGCAAAGGGAAGTTTGGATGCTTTGAAGAAGACTAACGTGGTCTACAAACTTGAATGCAACGACTGCGACAAACACTATGTTGGCCAAACGGGAAGAAAACTTGCTACGAGAATACACGAACACAAGCTTGCCAGCAGAAGACATGACCCAATGTCACTCGTCTCAATCCACGAAGACAGAGAACACACGTTCAGTTGGGACAACGTTCAAATTCTTGCTCACGCAAGAACAAAACGGGAGCGAGAATTTCCCGAGGCGTGGTACTCCACACAAAAATCGATCAATAAACACATCGACATTGACCCAGTCTATCAATCGTTACGAGCGAAAGAACCACATAGTCACGGGACTCGGAGCTAAGAAACCTAACGGCAACCAACGGACTAATTGGGTCAAAGGAAGACAATCCCGAAAAACAGAAGGCCGATGAATTAGCAATCAAGTGAACAAAACCCACGCCACAAAGCAAGAAGGAAACGACCGAATCACAACAGAACAACCACATACAGAACTGCCGAATCGAATTCACCCAACGAACCAACCAGACACAGGGGATTGAGACCACGTGAGATTCACAGGAGACCAATCAAGCTACATGACGACCGTTTCCAGAACTGCCAGAACTACTGTTTAGAAGCTATATAACCACAGGCAGAAGAGGAGAAATTCGACCACTCAACCCTACATGGTGATGTCACCTCGATTTGTGATGAAACGTTTGCAGTCCAACTGCAAAACTCGGCTAACAGACCAACAACCAAACAGCACACCCGAGCTACCTACATTCCACAACATTGTTAACTGCAGGTAACTGGTGCTTCCAGCAAATCAAA
This sequence comes from Opisthorchis viverrini, assembly GCF_000715545.1. NCBI lineage: Eukaryota > Metazoa > Platyhelminthes > Trematoda > Opisthorchiida > Opisthorchiidae > Opisthorchis > Opisthorchis viverrini. The sequence continues at coordinate 252,519 of NW_008751988.1, read as the reverse complement.
GAGGTACCAAGATGTTGTAAAGAGGCGGTTTTGTTTTTTGAATTATTATTGAGATTAATAATAATAATGTTTATTCCCAACTTGTGGGTAGCATACTGTCTGGCGTGATCATAAATTTACAGTCAGAATGGAGCATGACTGAGGGATTTGTGGGGGTGCGGATTGCACAAAAAGAGGACAATGTCACAAACAGTGGGGAGCACCCAATGATATAGCAATAATAGGTTATTTCCCAACCTTCTGGGAAAAATGGGCATGAGGTTCGACTCTATCAAAGACAGTCAGGTGGCGTGAACTAAAAGTGAAAACCATTGCTGGGCATGGGGGGTTAGGTGGAGACGGAGATGGGATAATTCAAATTGGGAGCACATGGCAAGTTTTGTCTCAAAAATGTTGTTTAATCTGAAAGTAAGCAGACTCACTGTTTGCACTGTTGTAGGGAAGTCAGGTGCAGGGGAATGGGTTTGATGGGGGCAAGTTGCTAATACATAGGGCGACCTGAACTCCGTATACGGATTCGAACTTGTGCAACAGGCAAGTCGAAATTGCAACAGGAAAGCCAGGCTAGCCAAATCTGAGCGACAATTTATTGGGTACGGAATAGCTCATCCCAGAGACGTGGCCGGATTGGAACTGCTGGAAGTTGTGTCCACAGAATAGAGTGGGCGAGGGGTTGCGGTCGTGATTCTGGAGAAAATTGTTGCGGGAGTGCCATCTCACTGGGTATGACAGTGCCATGCCATCATCGCACTGACATGCTTCGGTTTATGGACAACCCCGTAACGGTCGTCAAGGCTCGGAGAAGGGATACGCAGTTCCGTGGGGAGACGGAGGTTGACATAGGAAGTCATGCAGATGTAGGCTCACGGATAATTTTCCTTTTGTAAGAGGACCGTGTGAGTGTAGACTGGGCATCAGCCAGTTTGAGTGAATAACTGCTCTAATGAGTGTTTGGGCAACTGCGGTCGAGGATTGTTTTTCTGTTCACTAAATGTACCTTCTTCAAACTCAGAGGTAATTTGGACCCAGTTAGTGGAGATTAGAGCGTGATGTTGTGGCGTAGGGCGGCAGCGGCTTTATGCGCGAAGAAGTTATCTACAAACTACGAAAACATTTTGGTGTGTGAAATTTCGGAACCGATCAGAAAACTGTTCCAGATGCGAGGGAAGTAAACTAGGAAGAAGTAGTGTTGTAATTTTTTACGCGCTAAGGGGCACAAAAAGAGGTTACTGGATTTACGGAACTTACGCTTGCCAAGCCTCTGTTATAAAAGCATTCCGTTACAACAGACAGTGTGAGAGAGTTAGATTCAGCTTTCACCGCCTGAGACAGTGGATCGTGGCCCAATTTTACGCGGCGTGGGCTGGAACAAATAACGTTTGGGTGGATAAAAGTTGGACGCTTTCAGGTGATGGTCTACTAAGTGAAGAGAAAGAGGACAGAATTCCACAATTTGACACATGGATGGCCTGAAAATCGTGAACTTTGTGTCTTGAAGATGGAAGGGGCGTAATATTAGAATGCGGAGCTTTCGTACCCAGAGGACCTGGAACTGGTCTTGGTGCGAGAAGCTTAAGGTACAAGAGTATTTTTGATCAATGTCTCTAATCTCTTCGGAATGAGAAACAGGGTTCTCAATAATTATGAAAGTATCAGCTGGGACGGAGCAGTGGCGGGAAGTCATATGGGACTAGAAGAAGAAAAACTTAGGATGTAGGCACTTAATCATCGGGCAGATTCTAGGGGTTGTTGGATCTGACAAAGGGCAAGAGTTTCAACAGAAAGGAAAGATGTTTTAGTGATTTTTGTTTCGTCCACAGAGAGGAAAAGTTTGCAATGGGCGTTAGCGCGGAAGATGTTGACACACAATAGGAAGAGGATGGGGTCCAGTGCGCTCCCATGAATGGCTCTACCAGTGAGCAACAGTGCGGACGACTCTTTAACCAATTGGTTTTATCTGTGCCCTATTAGATAGATAAGAGATGGATCATTGAAATAGGTATCCATTGAAGCCAATGGAACTGAGTTTCTTCATCAGGGATGTATGGGGGATCTATTCAAAAGTTACTGGGCATCCAGATGAACTGTTACACTGAAGTACCTGGCATTGTAGTCTGCTGTGATGGTCTTGAAAAAGTGAAGGCCTTAGACGTTGACGGATCTCCGAGAGAGAACACCGTGCTGTCGGCCATCTATATCATTTGTATCAAGGAGGATCCTGGTCAGCGGGCCTTTGGCCACACGTTCAAGAGTTTGCACTAAGGGAGGGGCATGTAGTTAGAAATAGTTTGCCTAGATCCAAATTTGAAATGAGGGTGGACAACAGATTCTGTTCACTGGGTGATAACGTTTCCAGACTTCATTGAGCGAATAAAAATATTTAGGACGAGGATTTTGACACATTGACCGCAATGTTTTAGGTCACGGTGTGGTATGCCGTCTCCCCTCGATACGACGGAGCCCTTGAAGGTCTGAGAAATGGCTGATATATCAGGTGGAGTGATGGTTACGTTGCTGAAAAATGGGTGGTTACTCTGTTGTGGAGACGTGGGACGCGCGGCAGGGATTATAGGTTTGAGTTTCGGAGGAAGGGCAAGTAGCGGCTGACAGAGTGAGGTTTCAGGTTGTCGGTAATGTTGGCGGGATCGGTGATAGAACTACTACCGTTGGAACGAAGACGAGTAACGGGGTGACTTTTTTGTATACGGCGCCCACAAAATAGCCGGTTGAGTCATTTGGAGTAGAAAGGGACTCCGAGGGAGGCGTAAGGGATACCCGTAAGTCTTCTCGGTCAGGCTGCAGCTTGCTGATGATGAGCATCAACGAGAAATAACGATATGGTGGATATTCTCCGACAGGTAAAGATAGATGGAGAGATACTGGGGTGGAAAATTTTAACGAAGGAAGCGAGTTTGAGAGAAAGAGGTCGCTTCATTACCGGAGGCCAGCAAGGATGAGAAAGCCAACAAAATTTCCGGAGACAGTGGGTGAAGGAGAGGAAGAATTGGGGGAGCAGTTGCGCCATAAGTATGTGTGTTTAACGAAAGCACGGATTAATTGAAGCCTTAACCAAATGACCTCCATTTGAGAATATTATGTCTAAGGTATGTAGGCCACTACAAGGGGCTACGTAAAATCTTCGGGAAACCTTCAATACTAAGTTGGGCAGGGGGCGAGGCGTAACGAGCAGGGTCCGAATCTGGAGACCAGGAAATATCCGGTAGGTTGAAGCCACCCAGCGCAAGTTTATCTGGATGACGAATGGCATATGCAAGGGAGATAGTAAGGAAAATTGAGCAATAGGTGTGTGAGAGTGAACTGGTGGTAGATAGATGCAACCTACTAGTACAGGTAGTTTGGTATGCTCTACGGGGATCCAAATGGCCTGTGGAATCCTTTCTAGGCTAAAATCATCAATGTGTTGCACAAAGCTGCGCTTTCGAATAGATGGCTCCAGAAGCTGCTCTATTAGGTCGCTCTTCGGGTGCATCATGCCACTTACGAAGCTGCCTCCCATTTACTCTTCTCGCTCCTCGACCGTCTTGAATTAAATAGACGCTTCCCCGGCTGTCGGTAACAACAAACAGAACTTGCCATCGACCGCACAGCTTCAGCAGCCCCAATCCACTCCTTCCAGGATTCTGATGGTCCCTCCACTTGACCTTCGCGCCTGTGGAGAATGCTCGTGCCGTTTTCTGCCTAGATCTTTCCTGAACGGCGGTCAAGTTTTCTCGAGCTCTGCCTCTTTCCTCTCCGGTTCCTCCAAAGACAAGCGTCGCAAGACCACAACCCAGTTTTCTGAGCAATTGGAGGACACGGGCGTCGACCATACATAAGCGTAAACAGGGACTTGCCTGTGGTTGGCTGTATGGAAGCACGATGAGCTAGCAACACCATTGGCAAGTTTACTTCCCAGTAGTCTCCTTTGGTCGCCAGCCACTTCTTGATCGTTCACTTATTACGTTCAGTTAGACCATTCGTTTATGGGCAATACGATACCGTTCTTAGCCGTCTGATACACAGTTTCTGCAAGCAACTCCCGAACTCTTCGCTCTCGGAGCAAGGCCCCCGATAGTTAGGATCATTTTTGGCACCCCATGGTTTGCCACGATGCGATACGTTACCACTCCGCTGATTGTCGTCGCCCGTTGAGTTCGCAAGGCAGCCGCTCCGATTCACCGCGACAGGTGTTCTGTCATTATCACAATATCTTGATTCCCACTGGTCGTCACCAGAATGGAGCCCATGACGTCAACGGACCATAACTCGCCGATTTCTGAGACGGGAAATAGGTTCCGTGGGATGAATTGGCCCTGTCGTGTCTCCAGTTGGCACCACTTACAGGACACTACAGTTGGGAATAATCCTCGACCATGGAATGTACTGATGGCACGTTACAAGGCGGAAGCTCCCGGACATGCAGCTCACCCACGGCAGTCCTTGGATAGCCTTCAAGCCTGACTGTGCTATACCTTGTAACCAGCGTTCCGTGTTGTAGAGCAATCACGGAATCTGAGCCCTTGGGAAAACCTGTACCCAATACTGTCTTCTAGATGTCTGGGCTGATCAGGAACGCGTGCTGCACGGACTTGTCGCCTAGTCTTATTGAGTGCATTGACAATCCATCAATCTTCAGTCGATATCAACCTACTGCTCTCACGGCTAGTGGGCATGTTCTGCATTCAGCTTGGCTCCCTCTCCGACACAGCGATGTCCCTTCTTTATTAATCAAGGACAACATTCTCTTCCCGTCTATCTCGATAAAGACTTGCAAGGTAGCCTGTGTCACCGCGCTAATCGCAACCCACCCGGGGAATTAGGGGTAATCCAAAGTTTTAGTATGTACAAGTGTTCGGGTACGGGGGAATTGATTCTCCCAGTGGCCGAGCCTGTCACAATTGTGGCACCGGCTCATTTGAGCGTGTCCCCGTGATTCTATCTTCATGACCGCGAGCTGTTCGGCGGGTTGGTTAAATTTTTTCCGCAGGTCCTCCACATTTGAATGCTCCCTGGTCTTCTGAAACTGCAACGTGGCCAGCAGTGCCTCGGCCTATCTCCCTGCCAGATGCACCAGGTGCCCCACACTCAACTGAGCAGTTGCTCTCGACAACCGCAGCTGGACGCCAAGCGCCGGATGCACTCCTTTGATGAACCAGTCGGACAGCCACTGGAGGCAAGACACTCCGTCTAGTCTCGACTAAGTTCGATCCAGCGACTGCCGCAGGCTGGCAAAGAACGCAGTAGGGTCAGATCTTGATGCCATCCTGGCCGTCTTGCACTGAATCATGGCTTCCTGGCAGTCGGCTGGTGTGTCAAACTCCGCTGAAAGGGCTTCCTTCGCGGCGGCCCAGTCCATCTTCCGAGGGCCCCCTCTGGCCGCATCTAGGTCCGCCAACTTGCCCCGGTCGGTCGCCGGTCTAGCAGTCCCCACAACCTAAACGAAGTCCTCCAGTAGGGTCCGAACATTCCCATCCTCAAAGGACTGTGGTCACGGGATCTTCATTCCTATCCTGGCCACGACACCAAATGAAGGAAAAAACGGCTTTGCTGCGGAGTCATTTATTAGGAACAACAAGTAAAGAGTTACAGACTATTGGTCAGCGGAGCGAAACTCTCATTCGTTATATTTACAAAAACTGAATATCCAAAGTCCCATTGAAGGCGTCTTCCTGGATACTTTTTCGATATTCATTGACTTACTCAAATTCAGGTAAATGCTACAAAAAGTCTCCACAACTTCCGTAATAGCGCTCACTTTTCAGGGGAGGCGAAGCGGATTTACGAGAAAACATACTGCTCGCATGCCTCATCAGTGGTGTCCACCGTTACGTTAGTATTATGGTTTGAGCATGTAGATGTATATTAGCTCCTCGACACAGCCGAAATTACGGCCGCACGGGCTTCTGAGACACATTTGAGAAATTTATGAACAGGACGGTGGCTAGGCACTAAAAATAGACTAATCATTTACGGACTCAGCTTGAGGGCATGCTTGAAGATCGTCACTACACAGGAAGCAGGTTTCACCATCACAACAGTCTTATTGATACGATACGCGATCCGTTCCACACCAGCGGTCACTGCTACCTGTCGATCGGTCACAAAGCACTTGACCGCCGCCTGGGTTAATGTGGAACATCCTGGACCATCGACAGCGGGTGGTTAATCGCAGTAGTCAAGCCTTAGCACAGAAAAATGTCCCCGAACAGTTGAGTGCATGAGGATCGCCGCGGTTCCCCTGGATTCCAGCCCATGAAGTTTGTCCACCTGTGGACTGAGTTGATCACCCAGGCCGTTGAAAGTTGACGGCAGTGGCTTGGGAGAAGCGTGAGGGTATACCCCGTTCTGGCAGGTTGAAACCCAGCGCCACCGCTGGTGGATGGAGAAGAAACTTAGCAAATCATCAATGAATAATATTTTCTACTGCGCGGAATCATTTGGTCTCTAAATGCAGGGAACAAGTGGATGCGGAGAGGCCACATCTCCGGGCATCAGGGATGTGTAGAACCTGACAGAACAGGGGTCGGGGGTCTAGGAGCACCTGGTTGTTTGCACCAGGAGATACAGGTTAATCAACGCTCACTCTGTTTGCCCCAACAGTATGATGGTGCATTCTCGAGGGTCGCCAACCTCAAAACAAGGGAACGCGCATATTTAGTCACTGGACAGACAACATTCAGATCGCAGCTCTCGCCCTCCAGAATCTCCCTTTGGTAGTATTGGTATGAACTCGAGTTCTTTCATGGGCTACTCGGCGTGCCGGAACACCACCTGGATGGCATGCCTAAGTGACTTTCCGCTGGTTTTGCTGACCACCTACCGCATTTGTTGTACACACTGGTAACGCGAAACAGCGCTCGATCTTCGATCAGTGATTACACGCACAAATAACACAGGGTCATCCATCATATATTCCTGGAATACTTCAGATAAAGTGAAGGAGGAAAAGCAGATAGCCTCTAATTTCCCAGCAAATGAGGCTGAAGCCACTTCTGAAGCAATAGCACGGCAAGTCAAAAACGGAATGCGCGCCAATAGTTACGAATTAGGATTAATTTTGACGGATAGCGACAAGATTCACGGATTCACGGATTCACGGATTGAGGGTAGATTGGAATGGATTTCGGTGTGAGCGTACATAAAACAATTTGCAATAGTTATACGAGAAAAAGGGTATTCCGCCTCGATGCTTTTGTAGAAAAGAGCATTTTCCCGCCAGACATGAGTGATTTCATTTTATGCACTAAACAGCGCGGCACTTTTAAAATTTCGCGTTCTAATTCGGAGCTCCAGGCAATGGAGAGTACAGAAGATTTCGTTGTGGTTGACGAGGACGCGGCATCAGAAAAGAAGTCCGAGATAGATCGTCTGCGTGTTCTAGTCGAGCTTTTCACTAAGGCTCTTGGTAAGACTCACTCTGGTATTCAGACATTGCCCAAGACACTTTGAATCAGTCAAATGTGCTTCTTAAAGACGAGCTCCAGTCCGCTCTGAGTGTTACACTGCAGCATGTCTGCCCTGACAGGACATCATCCACTGACGACCTGATTAAGCTGCTGGATGGCAATGTTGGTTAATGAAGCTTCACTTCTTATCTAAATATACTTAGATTTCCAGTCCCGAGGAAGTGAGAGCAAATTATGTCAAGCGTCTTTGCTCCCGGCTTGTCGCCTTAAACGAGGAAAAATTGGCACTGCTTGCTGAAAACACAAGCCTAAGGGAATCACTGACAGCAAAAGAAAAGGAGTTTTCGGTAAGTGAACATATTCCCACTCATATTCATTTGGGGTTCCGGTGGTGTGGGATCACGATGTGCGGATTCGGAAATAATTCATACGTTGTTTCCGTACGTGGAAGAGATTGAGGTGCCGTTTTTTGCTAGTAAAAGCCTGGCTATGAACTTTGTCAACCTCAAACACCTTCAAAGGAATGTTGTGTATGCTCCTCGACAGGAATCGAGAGATGGTTCCTCTATCATATCTCCGTATCCAGAGAAATAGGATAATTTGGAGGTGTATCCAAGCTCTAATTCCAACACCAGGCTCTACGAAGTCGTCAGTATTAGCACCGATAGGAGTGTGTCTAGCGAAATAAAAGTACGAATATCAAAGGCCTGGATCTCTTTTTAATTTGCGTGAATTGTGACGTCAAAAAGGCACATTTGTCTACTACCTCATCCGCAAATATGAGCCTAAGGTTCGAGCCCAGCCAGTCTTGCAGTAGCACTCTACACTTTGCAAGTGTGAAGTGCACGCCCCAACTCTGAGGCAGAATTATTTAGATTATTTACTATTGTTTCCATTACCATGACGTCGGACCCAAGAAGAGTTATGTCTGTGTACTCGATATCTATGAGCGAATTCTTAGAGAGCACTTCGACCCCACAAGCATTAGAAGCTGGTAGTGAGTCTTCCATAGTCGTATCAGTGACGAAGTTAGAGGAAAGATGAATGAGGACAGCCATGCTTCACGCCATTTGATGTGATGAACTCAGGCGAGAGCTTCTCATAGATCTTCACACGTCCGCGGGAGTTGACGTATAGCGCCTTAATGAGGGTCAAGAATTTATGAGGGACACCTGTGCTTTGTAGACACTGCCATATTGCCTGACGGTCTGCAGGCAGCTTTCAAGTCAAGAAACGCAACCATTTATGGTTGTTTGAAGCAGTGTCACCGTTCCAGAATTTGTCGGAGGTGATTGATGTGATTGGTGCATCCTTTTGCAGGACGGAACTCAGCTTGATTTTCACTGGTCCGTCTCTCCCTGTGTTCAGTCAGCCTTCGGAGTATAGGACCAGAGAGCACTTTCGGTGGCACAGCTACCAGACTGATGCCGGGGTAGTTTTCAAAAAAACGTCCGCTTACGATTTTTGGAGATAGGAATAGTTGTCCACATGCCCCATTCTGCAGGCAATTTCTCCGCTCCATATCGCGCCAATGAGCCATCACCTCCAAGGCTTGGTGGTATGTCCCACATTCTCGTTTATCCGTGATCGGAACTGTAGCAGGTGAAACACTTCACGGAACCGATGGGTCCATAGCCCGACCTACTCGGCTGCAGGAGTTTGACCTAATCCGAGGGCGCAAAGATTAAGGCATTACTGTCTCACTCCTGCTGCGGCTGCGTACAGCTAGAAGATATGACTGCTGACGGATGTCAGTGGCGTTCCTGTTGTCAGTTTCTATTCGGATTGCCTGAATGAGTGTCTGGAAGTTTAGGCACCTCGTAGTGATTGTAAAAGTAGCACTAAGTACCTTCCATATCCACCTTTATTCTCTTCTTCACAGTAAGGCTTTCAAGTAAATCATGGTTGTACGGCAGAGAAGCATCGGTGTTGAACACTGATGTCACACTGTCGATGACGATGAGAATCGTGTGAGCTCTAGATGAGTGGCAGCTGTTGACCACGACAGTTGTTTCCGAAGTGATCGGTCCGACGGTTGAGGCGTGGTCGGAGTCCACAAATGTGTTCCAAAACGACCGGCAGTCAGCTGTTGATTTGTGCCATAGGTGACTGATGGCAATGTGATCGATTTGAGGTTATGGCCTGCATGCCGTTTGAGAACACCATGTGTCCAGACGACTTTAGCTAGTTCAGAGGTTAGTACTGCCTAAAAACAGCCTGAAACCATCACACATCTGAAGCAATCGTTCACTATTGTCTGTGCGTCCCGAGTCCAATCCATATCGACCTCCTAATTGAATCTCATACACCAAGCCTGCCCACTTGTGTATTCATATCTCTGGCAACCACCATGATACATGGGCTTTTAGCACGCCGCAACAGGATGCTCAGGGCGTTGTAAAACCTGTGTTTGATGGCGCCTGAGCTACAGTCAGTTGGGGCGTAAGCAGACGTGATAAACAGATATCGATTGAATTCCCGCTTGTGAGACTCCTTCACAGACGTTGCCAGAGGAATCGCATAGAGGGGACCGTCAACAGGTATCCAGTCGAGAAAGGATACCATTACATATCCTACTGCAACAGCAGGGGCGAGATACCTCAAGTTGCTAGGGCACGAATTTACTGACTGGAAGGTCCGTCGTTTGAACCCGACCTCTGCCTCTCGATTTCCCCTCTCTAGGCTTGGGCACCCTGGCAGTATTCCAGCCCATTCTTCTTTTGGGTGGTATGGCAGCTAGGCACCGAAAGGGTGTTGCAGCTGAATGGTTATCTTTATCTTTAAGCAGCCTCTGAATCACAGGAGGTGAATAGCCGGAAGCGAGTGGAGACCAATGGGGCGGTTAGCTCGACAACTCTGTTTGCATCTTGAATTCTTGTCTCTGAAACAGCTCACGTCAATGCTAAGCGAGTGCATTGTGAGAGAAAGTTCAGTTTGTTGTCCAGTTGCTTCCGAGTGCGGACATTGAAGGCTGCCAGACTGGGAGTCGAGTCTTGAGTATTGATTTCGAGATACCTGGGATGTCGGAGTCATGAGACGAGCAGATGTTGCACGCGAAACCGATGCAAGACGAACGGAGTCATCATTTCTAAGTGCCGGGCCTACAAGGGGAGAGTTATTAATGGGATGGGGAGAGGGGGAAGAAAAATTATGTGAAAGAGAAGGAAGGGAGGCGTCAGCAGTATCACGTTTTCGCTTACCCGTCCTGCTGTATGCAGCGTGTAAGGCGACCCAGCTGATGACACCATGCGACGGCCGATTAGGCATGAGAGTATTATTAACTGTAAATGTCATGGTTGCACGAGGGCTGGGATACTGCCAGGGCTCCCACACCTAGACAGGAGGACGATTAGAATCCTCAGCCAAAGCCTTTGGCTCAAAAGCCTAACCGCAAAGCAGCGGTATTGGGCTGGAAATGCAACTACATTACCCATTTTACAGAACACGTGGCCATACATGTTCCAAGCGCCAAACTAGAGGACCAGGAGACTGTGTTTGTCAGCCTGGTATGAGAGATTGTGAGCGTCGCGGGGAAACCTTACAGTATAGCTCAATGGGTCACTGAGGTGCGCAAATCGTCACACTACTATATGATCCAGTCTCTTCGTGGCGGATGGAGTTCTTAGTGGTGTGGGCACCTCAGAATGCGCGACCCCCTTATGCTTGGTTAGAGATATACAAGAGATGGTGGCTAATGGTTGTCAGTGGCGTTAGTGCTCTTAGTTTCTTTCCACATTGTTGAATTGAGAGCCTGTAGGTGTAGGCACCTCAGAATGCTTGCGATAGTCAGACTTGTCTACTCTGCTTTTCACTCTAAGGGCTTAATTATGATAAAAATAGCTTTGCGGCTGTAAAGCATCAGTGCCAACACTGTTGTCGCGGTATACTCCATCTGCTTGATTAGCTATTACACCAATAAGCAATTTAGACTTAATTTATTTGGCCTCTTGAGCCCACTGAACAGTCCGGGATAACCTGAGATAGCTCAGCGATTAGGGCACGAGTTTACCGACTGGAAGGTCTGTGGTTCTAACCCGAACCCATCATCTCGACTAACAGTATCTCAGCTTTCGTGCTTCTCTCGGGTGATCTGGCAAGTGGTCACCGAAAGGGTATTGCATCTGGACCATTCTGATTATTCACCTAATTTCCACACATATTCTACTCCATGCAGTTTAAGTGCCTCCTGTGTGATTAATGGGGGACTTTTGCTATAACCAGCAATTCACACTGGGGAAAAATTACATGGCAAAACCAGTCACTCTCTTGGATTTCTTTGGTGCTAGTTTGTTATGAGCGCGATGCCTTACTTAGTTTTTAGGGCACAAATCACCGTACGTGTTCCGAAATGAAGCATGCATGACCGAGAGACTTTTCATCGAACCTTGCTTTACTATCCAATCGAGTATTAGGAACTGCAGGTCTCATGATAAAACGCGTCACTATATCTCACTTGGTCACGAAGGTACGCAAGCCGTCGCCTTGCGGGCGGCGGCGTGAACTGTACTGATAAACGTTCCTTCCACTCTGATCATTACGTTTATGTGTCTCTCAGTAAACCGTTCAACTGTTTTCTATAACCGGGAATGTTAGTTAAGGCATAACGTATGCCCCGGGCTGAGAGGTTGCTGGATTGTCTGGGTCTTGATAGAAGCAATGGGACTGGAAGCAAATAGAAAAACGCAGTCATGGAATAATTAGACAGCTTTCGGTTCCGATTGGATTTTAGAAACCGACGACCTATGGGGCGATGGTTGAGTTCCAGAAGTGACTCATGTCGTTAGTACCAATGAGTGGTGCCTATTGTGAGTCTGAAGATTCTGACTCAATTTTATTTCCAGTCACGAGTTTCATAAGCGAAGTGGAGGCCCGGTTGTTCGGCATCGCTCTTGATGGTCCACATTTGACGACAGTGGCATTCGTGGCAATACGTGAGAACGAATCTACTTTTTTGGGTCTCGGCGTCGTTCTTGCTCTGTAGACTTCCAAACAACTTAGGACCTTGTCCTCGAGAAAGTTTAGGAAGGACATTACACTCCTTTGCCTCTCTCGTCACCTGACACCCCACCTATGCAGCGGACTCAAAATAATTTGGTTGTACCTGTGAGGGAAAGCTTATGCTTCTGTATGTCTTCCATCCTTAAAGATACGTTCCACAGGCGTAAATCGAGACTGAACGGACGGCATCGAAGACCCGAGTTTTGTGCACTAACTGACTCAAGTTATCGAAAAGACAGTTTTAAGCTGAATGAAGCATGTTGAGCACCGTTGTCGCGCTGTTGACTTTCCTATTGTGCATACCCATTCAGTGAACTAATGACTAATGCCTAGCTTTTGAGTGATTAAACAGGCACCTTCATGCGAATGCAGGAAAAATGGCCTTAATAGCGTTGGTTTCCAAATTTTTGACTTGCGTGGGGTACATTGGAGTCCTTCCGTGTGCTTGGTCAGCCGAACCAATGTAAGCAGTGAAACGACTCGTACTCAAGTGTCAGGTAATGAGTCAGACTGGCCTGAGCAGGGGTCAAGTTGGTTGAGACATGCACTACGTATGCCTGATCACCATCTACCAAAAGGAGCCGTATTTTCCACCCGAAGCCCTTGTTGACGAAGACCTTGTGGAAGACACACCATCGTGCATGAACGCGGATCTAAGGCGGCTACTGTCAAGTTGGGCGTTGTGGGATCTATTGGATGCAGACACTTCAGGATATGGCAGGTAACTTGTCCCCTTATCGAGCCCGCCAATTGGACCCGTCTCTTCCCTTGCGAAGATTTTATTTGCTTGACGTCACGCGCTTGCTTCGTGTCTCGGAAGACCATAACAACAAGAGGTTTTAGAAGACCATAACAACAAGAGGTGCGCAGACAGTTGGCTACAGAGTGAATCAGACGAATTTCGAGATAATCGTCATTTGCAGTTATGGGCGATTCCATGATTTATGCAATGTCCGTCCAGAATGGTGTGCTACTTTACCTACAGAGTTTGGTTACCTTTTCGTGAATCGCCCATGAGTCAGCTGCCTTGGATGGATGGTCCTCTGTTGGCTTTTAAGCTAAGGACATGGCTTCCTCAGACAGCCAGCTTTTGTTACGTCATCGTACAGTCTAGGTGATCCATTGTAGTTTGTTGCGTGAAGATATTCGACGTTTTTGCTGGTCACCTGGATCCGGCCGACTCTGTGACCGATTAGATCTTTTTGTGCCCAACTCAGAAGGCGAGTATCACAAAGCCTTCGACAGCTACTGAATATTATGGTGTTGGTACGATTCAGAATGTCCGGCTTGTCTAGCCTTCGGTCTGAACTCCTTGTATTTCCAATATTCACACCATAAGACCTAAGCTATTGATGTCGATCACCAGGATATGGACTCTATGGGACACTGTAACCCTTGTTCAGCGAATGTCTTTTAGATATCGAAAAATCGTACAACTAACGGCGAATTTCCCGCTGGTAACACAGTTAATGGTTCTCCTATTGTTCCTGTAGCGTCCGCTATTTGAATAACTTCGGTGTTGGAGACTTGACCCGTCACTTGATCTGCAGTGTCTTTCGAGGGTGTCGCAGGTGAAACCGATCGAGAACTCAATATTTCACTGTTAATAAGGAACAATAGATAATCGTTCAGCTGTGACACCATTTCGGTGCCTAGCTACCATGCCATCTGAGGGAAGCACGAGGACTGGGATGCTGCCAGGTTGCCCAAGCCTAAACAAGGGACGTTGAGAGGCAGAGTTTGGGTTCGAACAACGGACCTTCTGGCCAGTAAATTCGTGCTCTAACCATTTCGCCCTCATTTATCTCTTACCCCGGTTTCGCTGCTATACGGTACAGTTGAAAGCACAGCACCTCGATTGAATGTGATCATGATGTTTCGGTTGCACCAGATGCGTTTCTGAAGTCGGTTGGATGCTGTACCAGCCCTCGCAGCTCGTGTGTTAAACTAACCGTCGGGCTTCAGATCTGTGGATACTGTATCAAGCTAGCAGAAATTCGGGAATCACGTTTTTACAACTATTAAATTGCCTGTCTGGCCTTTGATTTGGTTTTTATGAACGTTTGTGAACATTCGTATCGCAACCAAAAGCTTGATGTTATTGCAGTGAAGACAGAAGTCTGGACTCCGTGGCATTCTGAGGTGCTAATGTTTAAATTTTTTCTCTTGCCAAAATTTGTTTCTGTCGAGTAGTCTGGTTTATGGGTGTGAAGAAATGACGATAAGGTCTTTCTTTGTCAAGATGACAAAAAATCCTTAGACTAACATGCAGGCGTATGCGAGCTAATTGCGTAGAAATTTTTACAGCGGTTGGTAAAACTTCACCGACAGCTTACTGCCTGGTTTCCCGTCTGGGACTCGTCAAGTTGCTGTAACTTGTTATTCGTATGTTGGTTCTTGGCTTACTGTTCCACCCACAATGATATATCATGAGTCATGGTAACTGGAGACAGAATTTGATGGAAACAATGTAAGATTACTGCGGGTGTCTTTACAGAGCGATCCAAAAACTACCCACAATATTGACCTAGAATCTTCCTGATGGGACGAGAAGTGGCGATCGGAAAATGCTCAATTCTAGTTAGTCCACATCCTGGCCTATCAGGACATATCTTCGTTTGGTCCGTTTGGTCCAGTTGATACACTGGTCGGTTATTTGGAACGGCTCGCCTCCGGACAAAATTGTCCGCAGGCCTTGCACTTCACTAATCGATCGAACATCCGTTTGCCTATATGTCGGATGATCCACTCTTTTGCATGCCATTTTGGTGTTAAGTGATAACCAAGCAAACATCCTACAATTCGCTTCCTCATTGTCATCATCTTCAGCCGTAAAGCCGCGTACTTGTTGTGCAGTGTTTAAGGCTGCCACAGTTTCGTTCACCGATGATCTAGGGAAATAGGGGTAGATAGCCACGCATTGTAAGCGGTAGCTGATATAATTAATGCGTCAGTACAGGGTTGTCAGTACACTTTTCATTAGGGAGACCGGGGGGGGGGGGGACTACGCATTGAAGGCAACACCTTGGATAATGTATATTACAGGGCTATTACAAGGCTTATTTAATTCAATATCGTGTCCCTGTAAATAGTGGGGAAATCGACAACGAACTTCCATGGATCTGATTAATTATATATTATATCAACTATAAATTGCAGCTTCAGCTGAGTTGCACTAGAAGCCAATTTAGATTCCATCATTATACGAGCGTTGCATTCAGTGGCGATTTTGGTTCATTTTTCTATCTTCTGTGGGAACGGAGGCTTTCCAGAAAATGCGTGTCCAACAACGGTGTCTCCTATAGTAAACCCTTTTTTGCCAATCGTAACTGGCAGATATGTCAGACGAGGCTTCAGAAAAGTCACCGGTTATACATTTTGTGCACTCATCGGGACCTTAACGCTTCTGAAGTCTTCGTATTTTATATAGGCTGCATGGTAACTACGCGTTAAAGTGATGATATAACAGAATAACTTTTTTGAGGGTATTGTATATCGGTTTAGCTCAATTTATGCAGTTGGATGTCTCGCAAAGTGCTACTCATTCATGCGAATCAGATACCTACATGCTGTTCATCTCCAATTTTAGGACCAAGTGGCTGACGCCAGCCTTACAACACGGAATATCGAGATGGTTCTTGAGCAGTTGGAGGACGGTGATACAAAGTGAGTTTTCCAGTCCCACTACTTCAGAACTTAACACTCAGTACTTATTCTCTGGCATTCAGATCTTTTTACCAATCCTAGCTTATGCTAAGATCTTTTCTCACATGGGTTTTGATGCGGGCGTGCTTCTCTACGCAGAGCACCCAGTGCTTATTTCTTTTGAAACATGCCACGGAGTTTGTAGGATTAGTGTGGTCCCATGCTACTAGGGCTTGGGAGCATGTGAATATATTCAAGCGTCTAGACGAACCAAAACCCAAGTCCCAGGTCTGAGTCTTCGGTTTGTGATTTGGCTGCATCCCTGGCTTTCCACAGGCTGTTTGGGAGCTGCAGTACCTGGGAGATCACCATCGTCTTCAGCTGTAAAAACCGCGTGCATATTGTACAGTGGTTATAGATGCCACAATGTCGTTGGCCAATGGTTTGGAAATATAGCAGTAGGTAGCTGCGCATTGAAGGTAGCAGCTGATGCGTGAATACAAGGATGGATGTGAAGTGTTCATTGGAGAAGTCGAGTTGGGAAGCTGTGTGTTGAAGACAACGACTTGGATGCCTGCAGGCTTTTGAGCGCGCGGAAGCGTTCACCAGAACCGCATGGTTCCCTACTCCAGACCCGTAGTATTGATTATTTGGTCTTTTTCTAACTTGCAGAAGAATGCGACTTATTGGAAAAGTATTAAGTGAAGACCCGCCGCTTGTTCCTCATTTCCTACAGCTCGCCTATTTCGCGCCTTCTCTCGAATCAGATTGCATGTGTTTGCAGATCGTAATGGTCGGCTCTAAAGGGTAGGAAACTTCTGTTGTTGAAAGGGTTAAAAATTACAGTAGGTAATGGACGTATCTACAGTCAGGCCCCTTCTAAACGACACTGGTTCGTCTTGCAACACTTTAATTCTTTCGCCAGAAATCGGACATGATATCGAAAACAAATTAGTAGTCATCTTCACTCTAGTATATATCTTCCTAAGCATTTACCTCGAGCATCGCTGGTGACAATTTGTGTGTTTGCTTCATTAATGTTTGTGCAACCAAGAAAGCATATCTTAGAGGGCGTTACCGTGGCTTGTCTAAACGGTTGTCTGGAATACACACGGGCTTCGATTTCTATAATCTCAGTCTATTTCGTGCAATTTAACCTTCAAACAAATGTCGATTGCACTAACCTGGTATGAAATCTGTCAGTATTATTTTTGTCCATAGGGTTTACTTTGTTGCATTTTACTTCAACCCTGCCTCGTTCCTTGAGCCGTGGACCTACTTGATAATTTGTACGGAGACCCACCTTGCTACTCGGTCACGTTTGTCAACCATGTGAAGTTCGATCACGTGCTGATCGTATTAACTTTATCGACATATGTAGACGTGGTTGCTGATGCGCAAACCTAAACCTGACCTTGGCCATAGCAAGATCACTCGCGTAGGTTTGTGGAAGCATTCGTGTGCATCAGCTTATGCCTGATGGTCGGCTAATCTCCAGTTGTTGCTGCTTTGTTTACCGTTGCTTTACTGACGTGTGTGGTATGGTCGACGAAAGTCAACTTGGGTTTTAAGAGAGTTCTGATGCTTTTATTGGATGATCAGGGACCCGTTTTCTCTCCTTAAACTCTTTTTTCCCATTTATTCGATTTTTCGCATTTCCCACAGTGTTTTAGGTTATCATTTCATGTATGGTATTCCTTTCTGATTTTTTCCATTCTGTAATAATATTAAGAAGCATGGTTCTCTTGTTTTTTTTTTAAAAAAAAATTAGTTTAGCCTCGTATACTAGAAATTGTGTTGAAGTTTGCACGGTGTTTTTCTCCTTCGCGTGTGAATTTTGTCATATTAGGAAAATGATTGTACCACTTTAAGGATGAGCCTGCAACGTTGTGGATTTTGGACTTGCTCAGCCATACTTTTTCACTAGAGAGGTTGGTGCAGCAGATTCACCTGATTGACGGACTATCTCCCTTGCACGTCATGTATTTTGTATTACATATTAAAGCAAACTTGACTCAGAGCCTCTTGCGAACGTCACCCAGCATAAACCTAGCGCACGACTCTTTCCTTGGTAGACAAGCACTCCAACGCCAGGTTTCTCCTCATGCACCGTTTTGTTGCGTACCCACCTCAGGCATACTCACTCTTGCAATGCTACGAAGACAACGGCGGTGAAGGGGTAGGACAAACAAGGATGCAAGTAGCCCTGCAACAATTTACAAGACAACAGAATCAACCAATAACTGACCGAGTCCAGTTCAAAGCCTGTCCTATTTCAGGCAGACTTTTCAAGCTTTCGGTATTTCATGGTGTTCAGCTGAAGGTCACTGCAGGTTACGGTCCTTCGGTCACAGGGCTTCATTTGTTTTAGTCAGCAATGCAGGTAAACCGCCGGGGTACCGCAAACCCGTATCGAGGTCGCGTGATGCAAGCTATTAACGAACCACTCAGGAACCGGACCTAACATTCGGGCAAATGTGAACAACCAGTATAGGGTTCAGAACGGCGTTCCGGAAGATTGCTTGTAGGCTAATAAAAACGCATTGATTTTGCCCAGAACTCAATCGAGACTTTTCCTCAATTAATTTCTGGGGTCACGACAGGTAGTCAGCCCTTCGAAGGCGTGTAAGGTCTTGGATCGGGAGGCGGACGAGTTTTGTAATAATGAAGCAAGCCTACTGTTATAGTTTCTCTGTACTGTGTATACCGTCTTTCGTCTTCGGCACTAGGTCTGTTTTTATGATGGATAAAGGTATGCGCCGTTCACTGGTGGTGATTACACTTTAATTCACATTGTAGTCTCGTGTTATGCTGCGGCAGCCTTAAATGGAATATTATAGTTGGCTTGCACCGCGGCAAAGTGCACTGCGATCCGGGTTGCAATGATCCTTGGAAATATATGTTGATCTTACTTTAGCGTGCCTCACAAGTTTACTTTGCCTTACATAAAAAGTTTCGGTGGAAAGGTCGATTAAAATGTACGACTGTATATTAGGTACAGCCATGTAACGAACTTGCAGCACATTCCCATGCGAATGCTTGCAAATAGTGACTGGATGAGTGATCTTCAACCCTTCTTTTGGGTTTTATTGTAGTTTGTTTTCGGGACCCTGCCATAGGAGGCTTGTTCGTGCTCAGTTAGCGGTAGTATTGAGGAGGCGTCCTGACCGTATTAACCTAAACTGCAGTCACGATCATCCCTTCTTAGCAGACTTCGATGGGCAGTCTTGAGTTGGTGCTGCCATAATGCTGGGTGTCAAGCTTTTTGCCATAAATGGCCTACTCACCATAAAAGATAGCATTGGATGCTTTAGTTAATACGCAGGCAACCGCATTTCCCAACGATGTCGCACATCAATCAGTTTATATTTGTTTATATCAGTTTATATCAAAGACGCATCGTGCCACTCATTGCCATCGACGTTTCGGAGCTTAGCAAAAAGTATCCAACCTTTGCGGGATAAGGCTATCCTATACGTTCATTCCAGACTTCCAATCGACATTCACTCGTGTCTCTACTTGAGCGATCGTGGTTTAAATTGTTCATTGTGTTACTCTGCTAGGTTACACGTGGTGAAGCTGTACTCATCCGCTCTATATCTGTACAGTGTTCAAATTCGTCTGATTTGCAATCACCAAACCGACCGCGTGGTTGAAGATGCATACTTTTGTGCCAAATGCTGATAGTGGCTTACTTGTTAGGCTAGCTGATCCCTAAAATAGCAGTCATCGAATTTTTAGCACACTGTTGGATTGATTAGCCTCGTTTCGGATCGATTGCGGTGCAACTATGCTCCAACACACTTTGATATCTGTGATGGTCATTCCTGCCTACGTGTCTGTTTATCCCTTTGCAGCAGATTGTTAGAATAAGCGCCAATATTCACTCATCCATCAGGTCACCATTCTTGTTTTTCATTGGTTCGAATTACTTCCCATGTTTTCTTTAAAACTACGCCACCGTGAAAAAACAGGCGGCACTGTCCATAGACTGTGTAAATAGAACAATGTTTAAATAAGATGGACAAGTTTCCTTCATCGATCCGTCCCTGAATGGGCGTAAGATTGCGGCTGTTTTCACTGAACACTGACAACTCAGCCCAACGGCTTTTGGGGTTGTTATAGATTGCTCGGCTTTGTCTCCAGGGCTGATTGGACGAGTTAGCACGTTTTCCACCATTTGATGAATATAATCCTGTTAACCACAGCTGGGCGGTTGTGGCTTCGACAACCTCATTTGGGATGATGAGGAACGCACTTCTACAATGAAATAACTCAGCATTTGTTCTCAGATTATCAGCTCAAGATATAGAGGATTAAGCTGTGAGCTACAGACGTAAGGAACTGCAGCTGGAGTCCACCTTCGGTTTCTCAGGGCCTCGCGTCTAGAATTGGATAACCTGGAGCATCGTGGTCTCATTCCGTTCACATTGCAAGCTATAGATTGTTCGTCAATACCTTCCGAAACGGCGATTTCTCAGTCGGTTTCGAACTTTCTGCAACAGTTTGGTTGATCAGCACTGGCAGTTTATACAGTTGACCGAAGGCACAACATTAATGACTTTTGCGACAAGTGATTATGATTCACAGCATTGTAACTGATGACCGAGGTTGTTAAAATCGCCACAAACTGATTGGAGTTCAGAGCGTACTGCTCGTGAGCGCTTGGGCAGCAACCTCAGTATGTAATTACCAGAATGTGGAGAAACCTCTAACCTGAGCTCATAAAACTTGGGGAACACCTTGTCAAATAAGCGACATTCAAGTCACTCACCATCATAGGTCTTACTGCAATGGGTGTTCTGTTAAATGACATTTCATTTTTATTCGGAAGCCACCTTTTTTTACTAATTAGCCGAGAAGGCAGACAACTTTAGAGCAAGCAAATTTAGAGCGTACGCCACATTAACTCATCAATCCATTGTTATTCACCAATTTCGGGGCATTTGTTTCGCTAACCGATTAAATTCGCATGCACCATAAATGTTTTCAACCCTCGGTCGACAAAAATTCAATCTCCCTGCGATGCCATCCTAGTGTTTTTCAGAAACTGAACAGAATATAGTGGTTTATGACTCTTACATTCATGTTACTGAATTTACTGGATTGTACTGTGCTCTTTTTCCCGTCTTACTCAGTCCTCC
The DNA here is from genome assembly GCF_000715545.1 of Opisthorchis viverrini. Lineage (NCBI taxonomy): Eukaryota > Metazoa > Platyhelminthes > Trematoda > Opisthorchiida > Opisthorchiidae > Opisthorchis > Opisthorchis viverrini. The sequence goes on along the minus strand of NW_008751988.1, from coordinate 231,326 downwards.
AGACATTGTCTCTGCGAGCACGACAATTGGGGATCTGTGTACCAGTTTGAATTCAATATATAATCGTCTTTCGAAACTCCAGCTGAAACCAGAAACCATCGGCGGAGCAGAAGGTTTGTTTACCGTATTGTTAGCTCTTGTGCTGCATTGGACAAATCTGCATTAAGAGATACGGCTAGAGAGTGTTCGCTGTGTACGTTATCGCCGTCAGGTTATACTACTTTTTGGGAGATTCTGCAGTTTGTTGTCGACGATGTGTCAGTACTTGGTTTCACCCTGCTCCACATTTTGGCCACTACTTACATTTATTTTTGGTAATGCGAATCTCTGACATATGGCTTTGAGTGATGTACAAGGCTTGTGGTATCCTTAACGCTTGTACGACCCCAGTCTATATTTTGGTTTGCCGGCCACCGAGCATTGCACAGTAACACGTAAAACATGTAACTATGCCATGTGGTTACCGTAACCACACAGTGAAGCTGGAAATAGCTCAGTGGTTAGGACGTGTGAACTTAGTAGCCAGACGGTCCGTGGCTCGAACCGGACCTCATCATCTCGATCTCTTTCTTTAAGGCCAGGGCAACCTGGCGATGTCTAAGCCCTCGGACTTCCTGCGGGTGGCATAGCATCTGGACGCGGAAGGGGTGTTGCAGATGAATGATTATTTCTATAGTATTATTAATAACCAAAGCGTGTTACGCAGCGATGAATGAAGAACAAATAGGTTGCCGACAATTGGTTGGGGGGAATAAGGACGATACTTAAACCCACAGAATAGGACTAGAACTGGTGGTCGATTCAGTTAGTCCTGCCTTTTGCGCCAAACGACAAACTGATTGACAGGCACAGGCAATCGGATGATGCTTGGTGGCTACACTGTTCAGCTGCGAGCGTCATATTAATTCAGGATTGATCAAAGCCATTATCTTATGTGGGGATTTTTCTCCAAAAATTTTTCTAACGGACCGAAGAGTGAGTGATATCAGAGCTGGGGTGGTAATTCTCCCGGTGATGAGCCAATTTCGTGCTTCCTTTGGGTGGCATAGCAGCTAGACACCGGAAGGGTGCTACAACTGAACGCTTTCTTCTTTCTAATTTCGTGGTAACTAGTGTGCATGAATGCATTCATGTCCTTGCAAGTGCGGCTCACTTCTTGAATAGGGTCTTTAGAACGATGGAATGTGTGCTCGGATATTCTCGATATGCACAGCAGTTTCTTCAGCGGGGACTACCCACAAAATTGGCTGAACAATAGCAGTGATGATTTCTGTTGGGTGTAATCAACTTGTTATGTGGATAGGAGACACTAAAACAGAGTTGTGAACGATTCTTAGTCCTTTTCTTAAGGAGGATGTAGTCGTTCTTGTAAAATGGAGAGTGTTGGTAATTGTGTAACGCAATCTGATCAATAGGCAGCGGAAAATCAAATAAGGATGGACTAGGGTGAACTCGGGGAACGGGGATGAACTCGAAAGGAAACATGAATTCGAGTTAACAGAAAACATGGTGCGAAAGCAGTGAACGAGTTGATGGATATTACCAAACGTTTTTTGCCCGAAAATCTGATAAGAGTAGATGAAATATGTTAAAATGAGTTGATCGCCCCATTCCAGCGCTTGGTCGACAGAGCATTTGAGTGCCTCTTTCAGCGACAGTGCTTAATAAGTCAGTCAACGATTGGCATCTATTCCGTCGCTGATGAATCAGTTCATCAGGCTGCATGCTCGGTTTGATCTTTGCGACCGATGGTACTGAACATTGTAGATGATGGCGCATAACTGTTCTTCACCTCAGGCTTTAGCGTGGGAGTATTCAAATTGGAATGCCTTTGTTTAGGTAAATGTGAGCAATCAGTGCAATACTCAGTGCACGGACGGGATTCTACGGTGTTTGGTTGGTGGTTTCTCCGATTTGGGTACGGTAAGAGGAATAAAACCTGTGGGTTCTTCATCTAGTGTGAGTCCGACTCACCTGGTGTTTGAAGCTCCGGAATGTTACAGACTCACCAGTTGTCAGTTTTTGACTACTAAGTAGTCAAGGCTCGGAGGTCCATGGTTCGATTCCAAGACGATCACAAAATACTACTCTACTCTAGCCTCTCGTCTCTTTCTTGCAGTCTTTCCGTAATCAATACTAGCGTTCTCCACAACTTTTTACAATTTTGTATGCACTTTGGACCGATAGGCTGTATATTCACCTCCTTCAACTGTATTAATCCAACTTGTCTTCGCCGTTGTGAACAAGCATGATGGAGCACTAGACCTGAAATAGCTCAGTGTATCGAGTTAGCTCAGTGGTTAAGGTCCGTAGTTCGATCCTAACCCCGGCATCTTAAGCGCAGCTGTCTACCCTTGGGCTACCCGACAAATTCTCAGCCCTCGCGATTCCTTCGGGTGGCGTGGCGGTTAGGCACTGGAAGGGTGTTACGGCTGAACGACTGTCTCTCCTAATTCAATTCAATTCCAATTTATCAGCTATAAACCGTGCACCATGGGTACATGTTCCAGTTTGAATCACCAGAAAGTGGGAGATCGTGGGACATACTGCCAAGCATTGGAGGCGATGGCATGTTTAGTTAGTTTGGGAACTGGGTAGCTAGTCAGTGAAGGTGATAGCTTTGACGAACGAGCATCGCTGAGTGCTCGATCGGGCCACTTCTGGCAGCGTGGGTTGGGTTCCAGGGTTCTTATTCACAGAGGTGGCAGTTGTCGACCCGACTCAGTTTTCATACTTCGTTTCCAGATCATGCACTGTCAACCTCTCGGTCGCTTACACTCAGCGCAGGGCTGCGTGCAAAGAGCTCTGCGAGGCGGACGGTCTTCTGGCATGCGGAGTACACGTCCTTGTCAGCGTAGCGTGTGAAGCGCGAGTAATTCACCTGTCGTGGTAGAGTTCCTTATCAGAATCATCTGGTGTACCTAATTCGGTGTTCCCATCAGACCCGACCAATCCTTCGAAGACACCGACGGTCAAAAACCGACAGTCTTCGTATGTTTTCTGCGAGTGGAGACCACGTTTCTGATCTATTAACTAGTATGGATTGCGCTACCGCGGTGTAAACTCTGCCGTTGACGGACAACCTGATATCCCTCCTCGTCTGGATCACATTGAAGTGCCACTAAGATAGTTAGGACTATGGTTCCTAAATTGGTTGTTTTTGGTCCCAGACGGTGGCTATATCTAAGATGCCTTATCCATAATGTATACCATTACCTCGGGATTCATTACCACTCCTGCGCGAACAAATCAGGCTATTTACCAACTGAGTGAACATGCCTTATTTGAGGCTAAACTTTTGTGCGACCCACTGTTTCCTGTTTCCTCTTACAGCCCTTAGTGAGTGCCCAAGCGCAGTGAGCGAAACAAAGCCTGTACCTCGGACAATGGTTTCTGTGGGTGTACTAACTTGCGATGAGCAGTCCACCTCACCTGGCACACCGAAACCTACGGTATGTTTTCAAATGTTTATCTGCCCGAAACATTGTACGAACTTGGCAAACACCGCCCGTTTCGCTAAGCAACGTGTTTATTAAAGGGTTTCTGGGGTTTTTGTTTTATAGTTGATTTTTTTCACGATAAATTCCTAGAACATCTGAGGTTTTTATTTCAGTATAGCACTAACCATATGATTAATGATACTGTGGAATGGCGGTACATCTCGCACGTGCTGGCTAAAAATTGTACAAACATCAGCTCCAGTGTTTACGTTTGTGAGCTAGGCTGGGGAAGCACGAGTCCGTATGTTGCCTAGGTCCACCTGATCGGGGATACACTGGGGAGATTGAGCCAATGCCGGATAACTGGATCACTCTGTAGCTCTGAGGTGCATCGTGTCTCAAAGCATCTCGGCACGATACGTGTACGGCACGTGTACGGTGCTTACTTCTTATGTAAGTTAACTTAATTAGGAGTTTGTCCAGCCTAGCCAAAGGTCGTCTCAATATCGAAATCGGAGATCTTTCCGATCTCGAACTTTGTAGCTGACCATGGACAAGTTGCCTTGATATGCTGGTTTCAACCATTCGTCTCAATTGCCTCACCTGGTGGGGTCGGTTTCGGATCGCACCGTATTCGATTCCATTTGTGTTTGCTGTTCGAAAAGCTTGAATGTTCGGGATTTTGTCCGTCCATTTGATCTTAGAGATTTTGTGCATACATTACAAATCGAAATGCTCGAGTTCTTATGCTTACCATCTGTATTGTGTTTTTGCATTAGTGGAGACATCACCATTCATGACGGCAACCTGTCGTGTCGGGAGTTTGGTCCGTGTAGACTGTGCCGTCAAGATCGCGCGATTTCGTACAGAACGCTATCTCACAACTATTCAGTTGTATACCGTGCGACTACTCAGTTCCAGCTAACAAAATAGAAGTGTTTTAGAATATGCATAAGC
>NW_008751988.1:185218-226915 GCF_000715545.1 Opisthorchis viverrini | reverse complement strand
GCTGAACCAAACGCCGTGATCAGGCGCTGTAATTCCGCTTCAAAGTGCGAAAATATGGCCCAGCCATTTGCAGTCTTCTGGACAGGAAACGCTTTATATCTAATAAATCCATCGGACTGCAGTGGTCTAGCTGATCCCATAGTTACCCACGGGGGCTTTCATTCCAGTGTTAAAGGATTCGATGAGTTTAACGGATTGGTCCTGATAGTCTGGCGTTTGGTTATTGGTTTGTAAACGTCGCAATTATGCGCGATTGCATTTCCGCGTACGTAGGTAAATCAGTCAGGTAGGTCATCATGGTATCTTGAGGCGGGTGAGCTACTTAGCCCAAATCCACAGCTGCCGGTCGATTAATTAGTGTTGGAAAGTGGTGTTCAAAGCCTCTAGAATTTAGGCAAGTTTTTCGACCTTTTTATTGCTTTTTATTGACTGTGGAGAATGAACCTTAGGTTCGCCGGTTTCTTTTAGTCCGGTAAAAACCTCGTCATAACGGTAATCCGCAACTGGTCTGATTACCATTGTTTTTCGAGTGTTCCGGAAGCTTCGTCCTGACGCTTCTCAGTTGTCTTCGGGCAGTCGTATTTGTCAGTTGGTTGACTGTTTTGATGAATCTTAAGTCTCGCATGCTTTCTTGATTTAGTATATTCACAGTAGCTGCATAGACACACGGTCCTTAGTGACTTGGTCATCCACCGGTCTTTTTGTCAGAGCTTCGCGATCTCTCTCCCTACATTCTACTTTTGTGACTTTCTTCCTGACCCCGGTACGAAGTGTAATTGAGAGTTATCCGTATGGCTTTTAGCCCCACGCATCACTTTTGTGGTCAGTACATTACCGAGGTATCTTCCGTGCGATGATGTGGCCGATTAAATGTTCCTGGCCACTCTATGGCAAGCGCTGCCTGTCCCACAACAAACCACGTGTTCACCTTTGAAATGTTTCACCATTGATTAATACGATTTCATTGGGTCCCACAATTTTCCAGTTCTCCAGTCCGAGTGTTGAAATCGCGCAACGCGAAGTCGCTTGAACATTTGATCGAGTATGGCAACTGGTCGTAGAGTCACTTTTTTCCATTGGATGCGATATTTTCGCGTCACAGGACAACCTTTACAGCTGCAATCGGATGTCCATCATCCTCGGATCGATGCAGTTTGGTTCAGTTATCATTATTTCATTCACGCGTCGCTCTACTGCAGTAGAATTCATGGCAAGAATCATTCTTCCGTAGTTTCCCTTGGCGATCACGTTCCACGTTCCAGGTCTCAGGAAGCACGGCCTTTTTTCCACAGTTTTCATTCCTTTCGGGCATTTTTTGCTACCGTGGCTTCTTCCGGAATTACTGAACATAATCTGTTGTTTCTGATATTCTCCTACTGAATGTGCTCCACAAGGTCTGCCTCATGTTTGAGTCGGTACAATATTCGAGTTATCGCAGTATATCTTCTTGCATGGGCTATTATTGAAACATCTACCGCTTGCTTGGTACTTCAAAATGCGGCTGGACAGTTCCAGTTTGAGTACTCACATCGGGGCTCGTGAAAGTGAGGCGCTATTCCATTAAAAAACTCACGGGAAATGCGTGTTATGGCTGCGATACATCGGCATTTTTGATGCCTGCTGTGGGTGTGAGTTGCAGAACACGGATAATATCGTCACATGCGCGGCAGTTAACTGAACAAGCCTTTATCTTCACAAAGGAAACTACTCACAAGGCTGCTGAACGAATCTTGAGGAACATCAGGTATGCACGATCTCTGATTTTCCGTCAACCATATGTTTTACTGAATGTGCTGCACAAAAGCCGCCTCATGTTTCAGTTGGTACGGTACTGAGATGCCGCAATATTTTTTCACAAAGGATTTGTCGAAATCTGTCCAATTTGGGTTAAAGTCGAACATAAGGTTGACGGAAATTCGCGGATTACGTCTACTTGATTAGCCCCAAGACGGGCGAAACCGATCATGCGCTGTTGAAGAGTCTTCAGCAACCCTGCAAGTAGTTTTCCGTATCCCCTGCTTGCTTATTTTCACGCAGTTTATGATATAATGTGTGAGGTGAAAAACAGTATCTCAGCGACAGGTGAGGTTAACTAAATTGGAATTTGAGCAATCAGTTGTGAAGAGCATGATTCATTTCGCACCACAGTCCGCTGCAAAACGTGTAAAACAGGATCAAGTGGGTAAAAATTCTAATTATAATCCATACTAGGTTTCCTAAATTAACATCATATGACGTGAGCCGGTCAATAAAACCATGGTAGTCTAAGGGTCTCTATTTCGCCTTCAAACCGCTAGCTTCGATCGAATAGTTAATACGGTCCTGAGAATCTAGGCCAACGATGATCCAGCATGCGAAAAGCGCGGGCTAGCTGACAGTGCATTCCTTGGTGTCACTTCCACCTAAAATGACAGAATTTCTGTAGATGCTTAGAATTCCAGAAAAAACTAGCATCTGATTTTTGATGGCTCTGCACTGGATCTTCCGTTTTCACCAGACGTTTTTTCTCAGGCGTCACCGTGATTTTGGTCCGGATGAGCTTCCACTCTAATTGTTCAAAGGTGGGGTTGGAGTCCTCAGTGGTCGTTCGTTTGATCTGGATCCGGGGAAACAAGACTATCCCAGACAACTGTTGTGAGTCAGTGATAGTGCTCATTTTCAAAATGGGCTCGTGGTACGTGCGCTAATCAAAGGGTGGTCAGCTTGACTCCAGTCGTGACGAGACCCTTGTTGGCGCTTGTCTGTCCTTCTCGTGTATTGACCGCTTCACACCGTGAGGTGTTAGAACAATGCCATACAATAAAAAAACTCACAGTTTAGGTATCCCTGGATTTCCAAGGCGCATTTGATTCGGTAAACGGTCTTGTTATCTTTGACGTGCTTGCTCGGCCACGAATGCCCCGGAAGTTTGTAAGTATGCCAGTGTCACAAACCTCATCAACCACTCATTCGCTGTAAGCTTCACAACCAGCAAACACAGATAGACAGATAGGCTGATACCTGCGTGCGACAGTAATGTCATAAGGCGAGCACTAAAGCACAAAATAACATTCACACTCCAGAAGTCACTCATCCTTCAAGGTTTTGAAGTTAAAGTCGACCCAAAATGGCGACTGTGAACCCGGAAGTTTGTGAGTATGCCAGTGTCACAAACCTCATCAACCACTCATTCACTGTAAGCTTCACAACCAGCAAACACAGATAGACAGATAGGCTGATACCTGCGTGCGACAGTAATGTCATAAGGCGAGCACTAAAGCACAAAATAACATTCACACTCCAGAAGTCACTCATCCTTCAAGGTTTTGAAGTTAAAGTCGACCCGAAATGGCGACTGTGAACTAGAGGAGCAAAAATGAACTGGGGACTGGAAACAAAATATTTAGCTTCGTGTATGAATTGAATTGCAAACAAACTGTTAGAGCTGGCGCCACGATCAGTCTTATGAGACTTATGCTGATGGTACCCATTTGCCACTCGACAACTGGTACCCGTGATTCGTGTGTTAGACGCGTGCGGCTCTCACTTAGGGTTGACAAACTTAATTTATGGACGTGGTTGCAGTAACAACAGAGCGCTGAATACTGTCTAATGGGGCGGATTCATTGGAGTTCGGATCAGGTTGATGATGAAACTAGGAAGTTCGGGCTACCGTGTTCATACACTTTTTTGTCTTTCATATGAGTGATCATTTTCTCTCACTGTTAAGCATCTGCATGATGTGCAGTCTGTTGACGATGGTTTTTTGACGGTTTGTGTGGTCTGACACCAGATGTCTGACAACCAGAGGCAATGGCTTATCATGATTTACTGTATTGTTATCCTCCACAGACGATCCCGTCATTACCGACGCCGGTTCAACTGTCAAATTTGAATGTTAATGCAGTTATTCAAGTAGGTCGTATATGAAGCCCGGCACGGATGTTCTTGTTCATTGTACTTTCGTAGCGTCTTACAGGTTGAGTGAAATGATTATAGGCCAACTGGGTGTGTTTGTTTTATCAGTAGTGCCAGACTGATGTCAACAGTAGTTTGCCAGAGTCGCTTGTGTCCAATCGTTACCGTTGTTCAGAAACCTGCGGATGCATTAGGTCGTTCACCAGTCGTATCGGTGTATCGGCGTCGTATCGGTGTATCCAAGCAAAATAAAGAATCAACTTTCAGACTGAACGCGTGTTAAACTTAGACGTTTCCAAGTAGTGCGCGCAATGCTCACGGGTACGAAGTTCTTCAGCCTATCTCTCGGTTGTTTTTATTGGTCATGGGTGTCTGACGAATCGTCATCAGTTTTTCAATAAGACATGGTAGATAACGCGTAGCTCTGCATTCGTGTTTGATTGCGGCTTGCCGGCTACCACACTTGTCTCATCTGCTTTTCTATTGCACCAAATAACTTTCTATTAGTAGGATGACGGGATCGATTGATCGGCGGGAAAACTTTATGGGGCTTATAAGCCGACAATTAACGAAGATGGTCACCTCCACTGGTCCATTGCAGACATTTTAAGGCGATGAGAAAATTCACTTACTGTTAGTCATAGAGGACAACTATTCTTTTCGCCACTGAATAATATCGATCGATATCTGCATCCATTGAAGTTAGCAGGCCTATATCATGCAACTGATATCGCGACATCGTGCTGAGTGGATCTTGAACCAACTCTTCACTCATCTCTGGTAAATGATTTTCCCATTCATCCCGGTAGTTTTTTCGATTTTCTTGATACATCTTTTGGCCTTGATGTAATGAGACTTTATCAGGTGTTAGTCATTCAGCTTGTGAATATTTTGAGTTCCGGCTGCTATGATATCAGTGATATGGAGAATGAAGTGAACACTGAGGTAGGACAATGGAAGCTGAGTGCTTTGACGTATTGCTGACAGAGGGGTAGACGATAGTTGTGTACTGCAGTAAATCAGTATCCTGGGGTAGTACAGATATCCAGGGTAAAATGACACAGAACGATGCACTCTTGGTAATTAACAATTTCAGGTGTATAGTGTAAGTTCCTTTCAGTCTTGCTATCTACACCTCAACACCACGAATGGCTTGGTTCTCCACATATCATAATATCTCAAAATAGGATATGGTGACGTGGTTTCGTCACTGTTCACCACATTGTCATTCAAATAGGCAATCAAATCGCAGCAACTTGGGACAACGGACTATATCGAGGGACGGAGTGTGAGTTTAATTGAACAGCTGTTCGCTATTCCATCGGACGTCCTATACGTCCCATACTGTCTCACTACCGGTGCACCCCTGGGTACTACTGATGGGGCACGCGAGTAGTATGCTTTCTCGTAAATCCGCTTCGCGTCTGTTGAAAAATGAGATTTATTACGGAATTTGTAGCATTCGTTTACGTTTGAGTGATAGTCAGTGAGTATCCAGGACAGTTCAGGAAGACGCGTTCGAGAAGAAGACGAATACACAGTTTTTATAAACTAGATGTGTATGAGAGTTTTGCTTCCCTATCCAATAGTCTGTAACTGTTCAGCTGGTATTTTCCAATAAATAACTCCGCAGCGAAGGCCTTCTTCCTTTCACCGGACCATTGCAACAGAAGTTAGCTTGAGATAGATGGTTGGTATGCAGTTGGTGGTATACAATTACCCTTCCAACACAAAATGCCTTCCGGGATATCTTGTTTCTTTGGTTGTTGGTCTGTTCGCCGAGCTTGGCAGTTGGATTGCAAACGTTTCAACACCAATGAGTGGGTCCCACTCGACCCCACACTGACGACGTCACCTCGATTAATGATGAAACGTTTGCTATCCAACTGCCCGGTTCGGCGAACAGACCAACAGCCAAGCAGCGCACCCGAGCTACATTTATTCCACAACATTGCCAATCTTGTTTCTTTGTTTGCTGGCCATATTGCTTGTTAGGGTGGGTCTCAAACGATCATACTCAGGTTGTCTTTCCGAGGTGATTTCTTTCCTCAGCAACCCACGATAACTCTTCACATCTTGTGATTAAATAACACAACACACCCCCAGTAAATCGAATTGGGGGGCGAGATGGCCGAAGTGGTTAGAGCGGGATTACTAAGCGAGGCATGACGCTGCCACATATCCAGTTTATATCCAAAACGTGATAATAGTCTCAAACGTCTTTTTACTAATCTGTGTCGGTCACCTTTTGTTTCTCACCAGGGCTAGGTTTAGTCGCGTTGTAATTCGTCATATTTGGTTTCCTTGGCCGAAGTGGTTAGAGCGCGGATTACTAACCTGAAGGTCCGCGATTCGAATCCGACCTCCGCCACTCTACTTCCCCTGTCTAGGCTTGGGCAACCTGGCAGTATCCCAGCCCTCGTGCTCCCTTCGGGTGGCATGGCAGCTAGGCACCGGAAGGGTGCTACAGCTGAACGCTTTTAAATCGAATTGCTCTACTCTCCATAAGACATAAATTACATTGATGATCCACGTGAGCAACTTCGATAGCTTTTGTTGAATAATCCACGGCTACCAGAAAAATAACGCCAGTCAACCAACATACCCTGTGCACATATTCAGTCTATTAGTGAAAAAAACCCATCTGTTTTAAAACACTCAGGGTAACCGCTGGACGAAGAATTCACTCACCACTGACTGATAAAGATGCACAGTTGCAGTTAGGTAATCAATGCAGGTGATTAGTGATTTTAACGTTTAAATATTCCTTTATGAACTGCCCGTGTGATCGGCACCGACCAAGAGCTTGCAATTCCCGTTAACTACAGGGAAAGTTATAGTCAGCTGGCGCATCCAGCTAAGCAATATTTGACAATCAGCCTCGAGTGCACACTCTTCAGTATCCGTTCGATTCTAAAATGGAAAATTTTAGATTTACCAACTGTTCGTTGCACATGTTCGAACAACCTCCAGAAAGAATTCAGAAGAGTCCTAGTCACTTACCTCTGCAGCTATCTTCAAAAGCTAATGCACCCTCAAATTGTTGACTGCACGAATATGTGAAAATAGAAAGTAGCTTACCGTACCCGATTATCAGGTCTAATCCACATATGCCAAATATCACCTACGAGATTAGTTCGGAATAAGCGCATCAAACCTCGATAGTAACCTCCGAGGCTGTTGTAATCCGACTTTACTACTGATGCTGTGCTTTGCGAAGCCTTTGTTACAAGTATTGTAGCTGAATCGTTTTGCTCCACTTCTGAGTTGTCAGAGTGTGCGACCATGCTCGCCTATGGGCATTGTGACCCCCTCACATTGATCAGTGCACTCTTCAATCCCGTCTGTTAGCGTTTGACGTTTTTCTGATATCTTCCCAGCTTTCCATTGTATTCTGTGTTTTATGCGTCGGAATGACGCGGCTAAAATACACCCAATTTCAGTTGACCTTTCTTTATAGAAACTGTTTCGTTATTTTCCACTCCAGCATGGGAATAACCTATTTCTGCTAGCTGATGATTTAGCCCCATAGACACAGCTCATTACGTATCCTGTACACACACATACACACACACTTGTGATTTGTCACATGTCTTTGTATGGCTTGGTTTAGCCGAAGCGACGCCTGCCCTCAACACACTGTGTGCATTCCTCTCTGTGCTATGCTTGATAGACCGGATTTTTATCATTCGTCATATATGAATCCGATTAGACGACTGAGCTATGCCATATCATGTGATATCTGAATCAGTGACCGTTTGCTATTGTTCACCAAGTCTTCTCGTATTTGTGTGTGTGCTCTGCTTTTTCAATCGGCTACCACAGATATCATGGTGCTTGCAGTCAACAAAAGTATATTAACTAAAGCTTCAAATTAGTTGACCATGCGCTCAACCCGCAACAAATCGGACAAAGCTCACCGAACTAGTGCTTCTGTAATTCCAGAAAGTACGTCTCTTTTACCATCAAGTGTCGATTATCGCATATCCCAGTGACTCATTCAGTCTTTTGCCACATGAACTTGTTTCCGTATCGTGTAGTCAGTGCTGTGTAGGTCGGCTGTGCAGGACGGTTAGTAATGCAGCTTGCGGGTCTTTTCGAAGCGGGCATTATTTATTCTAGATGTTTCACTGTGTCCTTGTGGGCCTGTGGAACACATTTAGTACCCTGGGCAATTGGGAATGTTGAGCGTATGGTACCGTTGTCTATGGTGACTTTCCATGACCACCATTGCGTGGACCGAAGCAAATCTGATGAGTGTTAATCACAGATGGACATGTGGATGTGATACGGTTCCAGTTTGTCAGTAAGGTTCAGCCCCTGTGTACCGGGATTGAAGGCTACTGCGTTCGTCCGTGAGGGTAATATTATTTGGACGTCCTAAAGTGTCAAACATCCAACGCTACCATAGCTCACTTCCTGTATCTACCGTTCTACCGACCGAGCTGATTAATAGCTAACATTATGCGTGCATCGGCTCGTCTTATGAGTTAATGGACTACTATGAGTTAAGTGGACTACCTGGGACACCCACCGCACACATTATTTAGTTGTTCCTACATGGTTTGAAAGCTATAGATCCTCAGTCCTCCTGTCTACTCTCCTCTTTCACACGGGGTGAAGAGTCTTCTACTCAGCGAGAATTGCCATTCATACTGCACTGTGCAGTCCATCAGCTTACTTACTCATCTAGGTTTTGTCATGTGAACTGACTTTTGTTTTATATGATTAACCATATGTAGTCGAGCTTCTATCCGGTCCCGTAAAATCCATGCTGTTATCCCGGTAACATGTATCCCAGCTATTTTGGTCACAACAGCTGGAAAAATTTGGTCACAGCTCATTAGGTTCACCACTCATTGTCAACATCAAAAAGTGAGCCTAAATGTTACAGTTACTTCTGACAAGAAATCCCTGAAGTTGAGACCGAATGAATCAAGCGATTTTCGTCCTCGGTACTGTTTAGATGCCATCCGATAAATTGTCACCGGTCAATGCCAAAATTAAAGAACAGTCGATGTAGAATCGTTACTTAGTGCTGACGTCGAACTGGAACAAGTGGGGTAGAGTTTTATTGACCACGAGATGCACCACAGTTGGCGGACTAACCGGCTGTTGTACTGGCCTTCGCCTCTCTGTTTAGACGAGATAGCTCAGTGATAAGAGCACGAATTTACTGACCTGAAGGTCCGTGGTTCAAACCTGGCCTCTGCCTCTCGACTTCTCCTGTATATGCTTGGGCAACCTGGCAGTATCCCAGCCCTCGTGGAACCTTCGGGTGGCATGGCAGCTAGGCACCGAAAGGGTGCTATAGCTGAACGATTTTCTTTTCAGTTTAGTCAGAAACATTCTAATCCGGTTGAAAAGCGCTTTACTCAGTGTCTTAGGAGGCATTGTTGTTCAAAATAGTTCCCCGGTCGTTTGTGGGATCCCCTTCTTGATTGCTGACTTCGAACATACAATATCTAAAAATGATTTGCGTTTTATCATAGGTTACCACTTCAGAAGTCTCTGTTTTAAATATGGCTTTTGGTTGCCGTCTGACCTCCTCTCAGATCTCGTGCTTCCTTCCCGTTAGACATCGAGAAGATTCAGCAGCTGAACGTTGACGAAAATCCGATTGTCCCACGAAGTGTGCTTCTTCCTGCTTTATATGCTCTGAAATTTCGAAATTTTTATAATGGAACTACTTTGTATAGTTCCACGTATGTGGATTGTTTGTTTCGGTCAGTCGCGTCAATCTCATCGTACCTTTTTGTGCCTTCGAACTAGGCGAGCTTCTCACTGCCCAGTGGGTTTGACCGATAAGGCATTAGTGCCAGATCGGGTCTTGCATGGAAAACCTACTGAATGCAGTCAGAGGCTAGGGATGGGGTCCCCGAAGAAAACTCTACATCCATCTGATACCATTTCTGTTGGTAGCTCGAGATGAGTTCGATCAATCCATCTTCCTTTAACCAGGAAACCGGGATGTATCACTCGCTGTCGGCTTTTCGCTAACTGATTTCCTCCTACAAGTTTCTTCAATGAATCCGGTGCTTGTCAGTAACCCAGTTGCCCTAGTGTATCCAACCAAATACTCACTACCAGCAACTCACATGTTACTTCTACTACGTGGGAGGAACTTGAACATGACTTGGACATCTATAGCTTGCGTGAAATTTGTCCACCGACAGCTCTGTCCCAGACTTACTTCCACTGTTGACCTATGTTGTCTTCGAAGGGCTCGTATAAGACGTGAGATTGGTCTTACACCTAAAGTGTCTAGAGCTAATAAACACTGAATGATGGATGTGTAGTCGGAGGCCGTGTGCTTCTGGTACTGCAGGACTTGTGCTCCTTGATTAGTGCTCATCAATTGTCGTTAATGGGCTTTCTCAAACCAATGGCTTCAGATAACAAGTGGACCCGCTATCCTGCAAGTTACGGATCCGCCGAGCTCACTTGTTTTCACTCTGCCAGCATTCAAGTTCAAACAAGTGAAAGACAGCACGGAAATAAATAATAGTTGAAATGATACGCGTGTCGGGTTTACCATGCTCCATTCTTCGCTGACCTGGAGCTGTGGTTCATCGTAAAAAACCTCCTGCTACGTGTTGGTCGAGAAGTACAATTAAACGTCATTTCTACTCTCGAAAAATTGTTGGCTTATTCGAATGTAGATTCAAGAAGGCACATGGTTCATATAATAAGGTGTGCTCCGTAATAGACTGGCACGTCCTCGGAATAACTCATTTGCAATTGGGGATATTCTTTCCTGCAGAAAGTGATGATGAAACACTTTGACTTTGTTGTTGCTTCTTGACCTCCATAAAACGGCACATTACATTTTATCACCTACAAGGAGCGGTTTGTAGGACAGACGTTGAGCGCATGAAGTAGTGCCTCTAGTCTGTCACGGTGCTTAGTGAGGTGGTCGGTTTATGATTTCGCCTGGTCAGACTTCGATTTAGTTTAGTTCCTCGTTTCTTCTTTCACGTGTTACCTATTTGTTTCTTCAAACTTTGCTTTATCATGCAGGATTTGCCTCCACCACCTGCATATCCTGCTCAGACGGACTTCGAGCGAGTGGATCCTCAGACACCTTATGTGGAACCTGACGTATGTTCCTCTCATTTTTATTTTCAGTGAACTGCATTCATTCCATACATGTCTGTGTAAGCTGTCTTCCATTGCCCTTCCCTTGTTTTTGTCTTGGTTGACTCGAACTCGGAGGGAAAAACGCATCTACACCGGATATCATTTATAGTCCGTGACTCACTAGCGAACGGTTCTTCGAGGTTCCAGTGAATACTGATGCCTGTACTATGATCCCTAAGCGATGGGAACGGCTTTTCTGCACGAAACACCCCCGTTAATCCTTCAACAGCTCATAATCCTTTGAAGTGGGCGGATCGTTTACAGACGCTATTGCGTCATTGGTGTTAACTCTGTCACATTGTTCTGTCAGATACCCAGTTATCTGCACATACAGAGAAGGTAACCCTTTCCGGTGCCTCTGACGTGGTTACCTCAAAGCGGTGGATAACATGTAATGTAGCGGTTATAGAAAGTTTATGTTTATGTGCGAATCGCCGTCACCGATTGTGGTCCGTTGAGTGTCATTTCCCATGGCTACTATTCGAGGTTAGATACATTGGTGCTGGTTGTCTCACTGAGTGTGAGCTTCCCACATTGATGGTGCCGTACACTGTTTTTCTGTACAGAACCATGTGGAATAACTTATGGTTGTGAGGCTTTGGTAAAACTGATTCCAAAGTATAGTTATACGCTGCCACGACTGTTTCACCTCAGCTTTTATTTTATGGAATTGATTTTCGGAAGCTATTCACGATTCATATGCTACTGCTGAACACCTTACAGTCCGTGGATGGGGATTAGGGTTTGGATCAGGACCTTGAACTTAGGTCGTGAGACTCGTCCTACTGATCTGGAGCTTACCAAGTAAATTGGCCTTACAATTGTGTGGTAAGTTTGCAAACAGTTATCTGCTGCCTCTTTTTATGGTTTTTGAACACTCGTAGGTGTTTCTGGTATTGTCTTCGTCTGCTCACATCGTGAATTGCGAGTGTGATTCACTGTGGTGCTGCCATTCAGCAATCTTTCAACTATACATCTTATAACGACCGTTGAGCTGTCGTTCGAACGTGTCATCATCGATTCATGCAGAAGCCTTGCTTCTGAAGCGTTGCAATTTAAGCTACTATTTATGGAGATTTTCACAGACGGAACGTTCGGCTACACACAACTTTGCAGTGGTATGCCCTCACCCAGTTCCGGAGTCAGTAACGCCGGTTTGTCTTAAAACACACATTGAACCAAGTGCAGCTATTGGTGTGTTGGAATTTCAAGCGATGCTCACAACCTTGAAAACGGCTGTTGCGTTTTAATTGGGGCTGAAGATCCTACAGAACAGTCTAATCGTTCCGGTGTTAACTGGCTGACTCAGACGTGATTGCCTTTCTGAGCCAGCACACACGCGTCAATTCAACAACTAATCTGCATTCCAACTCTGGTTTAACATACCTAATAGAAGCGGACTGATGCAAGCAATTGGCGAGCAGATCTCATGGAGTTTCCAACCTGTTTCCGAGGCGCAACCGGGGGTTGAGAAACGGAACCCCTTTATTGAAGAAGCTGGATACACCATCCGACTCCAATCTTGGTATTATCGTCCTCATCCTGGTAGCAATACTCCAGTAATATATGCTGCACTATACGCTCTCTCTTTTGAACCCGACATTGTAAACAGTACGACATGCTTTGTTCGGTGATTTTTGCGTCCTTCGACAGGAATAGTTGAACCCCACTTTCTATCCTATTCTTTGATGTTTTTTTGCCTCCATCTCCCTTTCCCCATCGAGACGGTGTACTCATGTCTGACTGATGATGCCTGCCGAAAGCTGTTGAGTGCTGAGGATAAGTGCTGTCTCACCTGGAGACAAGATGCGTAATCGAACGGGCTTATTATTCTTTTCTAGCTCGCTAATATGTGACGTGTCTTTCTGATGCAGTTTGTTGGACCTGACACTGTCACGTTTATTTCATCCGCTAAATTCATGATAGGCTGTCACAGGAGTTACAGCAGATCTCGGTTCATGTATACTATTTTGCTTCATCACTCGGTGAAATACGGACTTGTATTCAACATGGCTGTTGTCCGTTTGCGATATCCACTTGCTAACATTCGATTAAGGCCTTGTGAGTCGTTGTCAGATAGCATTTGATGCGAGCAGTTTCGTTACACTGCGGTACCGAACCGTCTCCGTAGTCTGTGAAGGTGTACCTAAAGCATCAGATCTAATCACTGCGAAGTCTGGTGTGCTGTTACATGCCAACTCACGTTTCAAGAACCTGGGAGAGAAAAAACAGAACGCATTAGTTGTATCCAATCAGCAGATTTTACTTGATACCAAAACTTTGCTTCGCCAAATGCACACACTTTTGCTTCGCCAGAAGAACTCTGTTTGCCGCTCACCGTCTGTTGTTTGGATCTGTCTCAGCTCTTCTTTCATTTTCCCCGGAAAGGACGATCTTCACGAATTCGGACTGTCAAATGCTAATGAGCGGAACGATACAAATGTAAGTTGAACCAATTTTTTCGCATTTACCCGAGGTAACTCAGTAGTTAAGGCGCGACCGGAATGCCCTGGATTCGAACCCAACCTCGGCATCTCGACTGCTCCTGTCTAGGCTTGGACAAACTGGCGGCTCACCAGCCCTCGTACTTCCTTCAGGTAGTCTGACACCTGGCACCGAAAGGGCGTTACAGCTGAAAGGCGATTACTTATTTTATCACTTGTAGTTGACTAGAATGACCATCTGCTACTCTAAGGTGGTGTGCCGAAAATTAAAAATAACAGCATTTGCTGCTGACACCAGATATTTTCGCTTCCTGTCAGTCTGTTTTGCCAGTCTGTTTTTTTGCCCGTGGAAAACCAACTTGTTCTGGTTATTTTTTGATATAAATTTGATATTTTTTGATATAAAATTTGACTATCAATATTCGAGTCTGAAGCGATCTGTTGCGTAAGCACCGCAACTGATATTCACTCCGGTGAGTTCTCGAATGCTAATGAAATCAACATTGTGAAAAAGATGCTACCCAGTAGATTTCATGAAAACCGTAGCTGAGTCATAGATGACACAGTAACCCGAACACAAGACCTCTCTGTCGACCGTGACTGCCCCTTATCGTCAACAGACACACGGACGAATTCAGGATGGCTTCTCCGACTCCAGCATTTTAGAAGTAGACGATACGATAAAAAAGCACCACGTCCATCTTACGATGGTGCTCAAAAGGTCTTTGTGTTGGAGACTACAGTTCTAACTGCATAAAAGGGAGATTAGTGGGCGACTGAGTGTGCATTGCCGAACACAGGAAACGCTCAGTTTCCACCTCGCTATCAAACACAAGGGAGATTAGGCCGTTCGTTTCCGTACTCTAGCGGAAAACCACACGGTTCCACAAGCTCAACCAAGTCAACCAGGACCTAGGATAAATACTTGACGTGGCATACTACTCAGTTTTTTCTGAGACACTTTGCCGAGCTACATCTGGCACCTTCGTCGATTGTCTGCCCCCCACTCTCCCAGATAGTGGGCATTTGAGTCTTCCCACCAGAGTATGTGAACCCAGTAGAAGCATGTGGTTCTTTCCTCCCTTGAGACAGTTGTAGGTTTGTTGATTGCTTGCGTTATATTTAGATGAAGCGACTAGACCTGTAATTTGTTTTATTTTATTACCACGTATTGTGGCGGACGAGATTGTGGGAATCGAATTCACCTCTCAATATAATTGTTTTTACGGATAGGACTCTCCCTACTACAACACTGGATTTAGACCAGTTGGCGCTCACACACTGAAAGGTTGCCATAAAAGGGTCTCATGTTAGTTTTCCAGATAATGTATTTCAAATGCCCACTTTCCAAGTTGCTTCTCTAGACTGCTTCGGTATAGCACACTGCTGGTCACAAGTGAAAACCTTGAGCGCCTGTATCTGTCTCATGCTGTTGCCCGAAGTGATAAACTCGTTCATTTGATTGAAACGCATGCCTGTCTTGCATTGATTTGGACTAAATTGATCATCCACTGTCATCACGGTGAATCGTACACGATCCTGAAGTTTTGACAGATTTGGAACCTCGAGCAGTCAACTGAAAACGACGTTTTGATTTCCAGAAATACTGATAATAGTGTGTCCGGCTCAGTCTGCAGAAAACCGAACTGTCTTGGAGTGTATCTCACCACCAGAAGCATTTATCTCTTGCAGAACAACCGTAATTTTCTTCAGACCTTGTTCTGCAAATAAAGGCCGATTGGCCTCTCAGACTTTATTCCTGAGGTGCCTGAATTGCTCGAAGTTTTTTTCACTCCGACCAAACAGTTATCTTGATACTAAAAAATATTATAAACGAGAGATTCAGGTGCGTTCCGGGCGAGTCTTCCGTCAAGACTAAATTAGTCAACCGATCTTTGCGTCGTACATGGAACTGACCGTAGGTTGGGGACTCGAGCAAAGGAACGCGCTGCAATCCTGGCGAACCGAGAGCTAAATTAGTCATCAGTAGACACTCAATTGAGACAAGATGCAATACTCTTTACTTGACGTCGTGGCGTGAGGCGGTCAACCAAATGATTTGAAGTTCTTTGAAGCCATATTAATGAGTCGATTCAGACCTGCTCGAAAATTCAATTCAATTCAATTTATCAGCTATAAACCGTGTACCATAGGCACATTGGTTCCAGCTTCTACAATTTCAGTCACCGGAAAACGGGAGTGTGGAACATACAACCAAACCTTGGAGGTGAAGGCATGTTCAGCTTGTTTGGAAATTGGGTAGCTACGCGTTGAAGGCGATAGGTTTGTTGCATTGTTGACTGCGCGATTTGGCCATTTCTTCCAGTATCATTAACAGTTAGTGAGTTGAGTCCCGGGGTCTCCAACCAGGGAAGCGGCAGTTGACTGCTCGATTACGTTGACTGGTTAGTGTTATCGTACTTCGTTAACAGGTCATACACTGAACATCTCTTAGATGCTTCCACCGAGCACAGGGCTGAGAAAAAGAGCTCTGTGAGGCAGACGGTCCTGTGGCATGCGGAGTACGTGCCCTGACCAGCGCAGCCTATGAAGCATGGGTAATTCATCTATCGTGGAGAGTTCCTTGTTCCTGAGGCCATCTGGCGTATATCAGCATTACTAATCCGATGTTCGCACCAGACCCAACCAATGCTTCGGAGACATCAATGATCAAACACTGATATCTTCCGTATGTCCTTTGTGCGTGAAAGCCACATTTCTGATCCATAAAGCAGTATAGATCGCACCACTGCAATGCAAACTCTGCTATTAACAAACAAACTCACGTCAGATCGGCACGTCGGAGGTTGGCAAAAGTTGCCGTGGCCTTTCCGATTGGAGGACTGATCTCATCTCCAGCCAGTTCACCGGAACTTATACAGCTGCCCATGATTATACTGATTGATCACATTACCTTTTAAATAGGTATAGATGTCACTGAATTAGTGGGTTGTTTCATTTAATTCCATGCTATACACTGCTACGGACGAGATTAAATGTAGTTAATTCACCCTCCAGCAATGTTATTCTCACTACTGTGCTCGATTTGCCCAGCTTTTATGATTGAATGTTTTGAAGTGTTCCCCCCGGGGTGCTTGCGATGGGCTACAAACTTGTTTCTTCTCTGACCACTGTTTTCTTCTCTTAATAATTTAAAGGTAACTAAGTGAACTTTCTGGCTGTACGACAGTTGGGCATCAATGTTAACACTGATATCGCTGCCTATGGTGACACTTATGTGGTTGGTATTTGTTCATTCATGATGACTATTGTGTACATGCATTTTTATCTCTCTGTCCTTGAGCAAGATTCACGTAGCGTCTTGTCGTGTTGTTTTGCAACTGTACTGGTCAACAATAGACTTAGTCGTAGTACTCGCGTTTGTACACCTGCTTCACATGAATGTAGCCGCTCGGTATCACTCCTGTTCAGGTACACTCATGTCATAGCGACGCCTGCCATCACTCACGGACTAGCCCAGGAGATTTCACATTTGGTCTTAAATAGACACTTCTTCGGTACTCTTCACCACAACCCGGGTTATTTTGTGCCAAATACCACATGATTTAGTGCACAAAATCACATCGGTATCCAAGTGAACGCTGACAAACTGGATGTATTTTCATTACTTTATCGATTAACCAGACCCGTTCAATTCACACTCAGTCGTCTGATCGTGTTGAATGAAATATATGACTTGACCTCTGTTAATCTAACATTACACACAAGTGACGTTTGTGAGCGAGACGAGATTACACTGAGGTCATCGGACACGCGAACACAAATCACAGTTGGCATTACTTCATCAGTAATACGGTAGCGCTTATGGTTTTGTATGTGTACTGCTACGCCAAAGAACGGCTGCCGCGGAAAAGCGGACTCTCTTTCTGGACGGTGTTCCCTCATGTGCAGCGGGAAAAACTGGCCTCAAGAAGTTCGCAAAATAGACTCACTTGCACACTAATTTGGTTTTAGCAGGAGACTCAGTTAAATCCCAGCTGAGTCGAGAGTTTTCAGTCATCCTGTGAGTAGTTTCCTTCTTCAAGAAGTTACTTTGTAAGCAGTGTATTCAGTATAAATGTGATACATCATTTACTAGTTCCTAGTTTTAAGTATAAATTTAAGCTAATACTGTCCATCGACTGAAAAATGCCTCTCAACGTTGGATTGTCGCTTGTTTCATAGTACCATGGTCTCCATTCATGTTTAACTTCATCCTGGTACTGTCAATGTATTCCGAGCGGTATCGGATGGTGAAAACCCATGATGTCATGTAGGATTTCTCGAAAGTCACCCTGACAATTTTTGGCACCAAAGAAAGGACTCCCTTGTTAGACGTGATAAAACTTTGGCCAGGACATGGCAGGCCATTGATCCAAGTGACGGGAATGCTGTAACCTTTTAAAACGACCGTCTGCCACTGTTTGCTGACGTTGTGTTGGATAGTATTTACAAATCCCACTGGGTTGTGTGTATTTCAATACCGGTCAAGGACGTGAGTATTTTGTTCCTTCATAAGGATATTGACCTGTTTTGATGTAAGCCCCCACCGTTTGACTCTCGATCTTCATCAATGTGGTGGGTAGACAGCAGTATTTATAACTGGTCCATTAGTGTTGATGATGATTCTGTCGGCTAGAACACCTTAGGACCCATCACGTGTTTCTATTCGAACACGATTTCCTTTTTTAAGAGTGCTTCACGAGTAATATGCACTCTGGAATTGTCCTCGATATTAAGGCCCAACTTCAATAAAGGAAGCCGATTCTATATGAATAGCAGAATTCCATAACACCTTCATACTCACCAATCAGGTAACGTATTGTCTTTTTCAATGCCGGGAATCATAAATCCTGTCTCTTTAGTGGCGCTCGTACTCATACAGTGACCTGATTGGGATTGAGTATATTGATCTCAAATATTGGAGGTCGCTTGAGGGACACTCATCCATTTTATATTTTAAGCCGACCCGGCAGTCGACTAAACATCATCCCTTTACGTCAGTACCATGTTTAGTCGGAGCAGTGTCCCACAACTGGAACATATTCAAGGTTTTTGTGTTGCCGTTTTTCGCATCTACTCCACCCAGTATGACGACCAAGTGCAGTCCATGTCGAGCCTAGCTAATCGTCTTTTGGCGTCTGGTTTCCCAAAAATCGGCGCCGTCCTTCGTCATGCCTTCCAGGAGCTGGTACCGCCTGTGCGTCTAGAACAGGAGCGGACGGAGGGTGCAGGACGTGGGACACCACAGCCGAGTTACTCGGCGAATCAGGTGAGCCAACAGCTGCCGGAATAGGCTTGTGTTGTCTGAGACTTTGCCCGTTGATTTTTGCCATCAACATCGCTGGTGATTGCGTTATTCGGGCATATGCAATGTTTTGCCACCCATTTTCCTAACTGTGCGTTTCATCCTGTCTAACCTAACATATGGTTTGTGCGTAACATCACACTTGGTGCTGTGCACTTCAGTCATCTCTATTATCATCAATTCTAATTATAAAAAGGTGTAGTTTAAGATCTCACCGTACGGCCTTCCTGGTTATGTTTATTTTGGTGTGTTGTGACTCGCTCAGAGTAACTTTCGAGATCGCCTCACTGTTTCGACGGCTACCCCCCCTAGATGAGCATCCCTGGGCACGATGTGCTAATGACTACTGATAGACATGATTGATAGACATGGTTTAGTCACTAGGA
This sequence comes from Opisthorchis viverrini, assembly GCF_000715545.1. Classification (NCBI taxonomy): domain Eukaryota; kingdom Metazoa; phylum Platyhelminthes; class Trematoda; order Opisthorchiida; family Opisthorchiidae; genus Opisthorchis; species Opisthorchis viverrini. The sequence continues at coordinate 207,740 of NW_008751988.1, read as the reverse complement.
TGATGGCGCTTCTCCATGGAAACTATCATCCCAACAGCTAAACACCAATCTCAGCAGAAGAGTCAGAACAGACAGCTCCCATAGAAAGCGACAAACACCAATCACGGAAGAGGTAAAATACCTCTTTTTCTCGGTGCTACAAAATGCAATGGCAAGTACAATAGGTGCCATTTGCGGATGGATGCCAGTTTATGAATATTAAACTGTCAGATGGAGAAACAACATTTCAGCAGATACATTTCAGTAAGACACTGTGGTAATTTGTGAACCTCATGAACGACTTTAACGGTCGAACAGAACAGGCAATATGTCGTCAATGTATCACAAATGTGGTAAACTGTCTACTGATGGGGCTTTAGTCGCAAAGATTGAGACATGTCCTCGGTAAACAAACCCTATAATCAATGCGTTCAAGATACTGCCACAGACTTGAACGCTTATTGTCAAACCTATTCCTGTTAAAGACTAAACATCTCCAGGTGATTCCACTTCGGCAACTCAGAAGCGTTCGACTCTTCTTCTTTGCTCCGGGTTATGGCCAGCTGAGAGAACGTCCGAATTGATCTGTGGGGAGGAGTTTATCAATTTTCGCTTTGGTCGAGATACCGATGGTGTGTATCCTTGATCGGAGCCCACAGTACGAGCGACCTTAATCTTGCTTCGACATTGTTCAGCTCTGACACCCTTCGGATCTGCAACAGGTGTTCAGACTCGAAGAAACGCAAGTCATCTTATACTGCCTATTATCTTAATCTCGGAATGGCTCTGTTGTAAAATTCTTACTCTCGATGAAAGGTCCGTTGTTCGAATCTACCCTCTAGCTGTCCAACTGCTTCTGGCTGGACTAACTGATATCCTGTTCTTGGTCACACGCAGGCAATCCATACCAGCAGATAACTCGTTACCATACGGGCCATTTATTCGGTGTCGCCGCAAATCTCCACTACCATGCTGGAATATGTAGTTTCACCGGATGCTAAGTAGGAAAGCTGCATTCAGTCCTTTTCCTTATTGAGGCTCATTGAGTACGTGTGCGTGGACCTTCGCATGAACACTTGCTTGACTTGAGGCCCATGCGTAAACTTGATCATTTCGGGTTTGGGTGGCCAGATGGTCCAAGTGGTTAGAGCGCGAATTTACTGACTGGAAGGTCCGTGGTTCGAACCCGACCTCTGACTCTCGACTCCCCCTGTCTAGGCTTGGACAACCTGGCAGTATCCCAGCCATCGTGGAACCTTCGGGTGGCATGGCAGCTAGGCATCGAAAGGGTGCTACAGCTGAACAATTCGATTTCGCGTTTGATCTGTGCTGATCAGCTTACCTACTCGATAGATCTTGATTACGACTTTAGTGCTGGTGTGTCAAATCCCTCTACAATAATACATCTTCCGGTGACTCCCTGTTCAGGTGTAAGTCTATGCATCTATACTCTCAGATCCGCTGTGGGAATCGGTGTCCTTTTACCAATCACGACTAAGTGAAGCGGAATTCACGGCCGTGAAACGCGCCACAACCTGTTCTCTACTCTCAAGCTCCAGATGTAAGTAGAATGACAGCTGGCAGGTGACCTAACTGTGTCTGTGCGATGTGGGTGAGCCCACACATGAGACTTACCGCGAATCGCGGGGATCGTCGACACGGTCCGGCCTTTGTTTTCCCTCGCATTATGTGCACTTAATATTTTCATCAGAGGCTGATAAACTGCAACCATCAACATTACTCCTTCAAACGTTTTGATTTCTGAGGATCTTCGAACTATTCTGTACGCTGACAATTTGCGGGTTTATATGGTGCATCCTGGTGAATGGTTTCTTCTACTGCTGATTCTATAATTTGATGGAGTTCTACCATGTGATATCTACGAGGCTGCCCATTTGATCTATTTTCCATCTGTTGAATTTTTCCTTTCCATCAGACTGCTCCGCTTTCAGTTAGCAGATATGGAAATGAGGCCTGCCTGTTAGTCATTCTAATTATCACAATTCTATCACTTATGCTGCTTCTATTCACACGGCAGTTGACCGAATATTTCCTGATATTCGCTTGATCCAAGTTACAGCGTTGATAATCCAGCTTGTGTAGTCTACTCACTGCTACACCACTGCTTACTGATGATGTTACCCCGACCAGTGACGAAACGGTAAATTAAACCGTTAAAAAGTTCCCACACTGCTTTACCAAGACCCCATACGTTTAATCTTTCGGAAAATAACACACTTCATATCGGATTGTACGTGTGTGGTTTGACCCATTTTTATATTCTGGGTTTTTTTACTCACATCTACCGATGTATTGAGCGGAGCGGTTGATCCTACGTGAATACCTCTGTCCCCGGGATACTGGTGCTGTTTAATTCTTAACTAATTAGTCCCTAATTATTCCTTCAAATTTAACGTTTTGCTAGGCTTTGATTTCTCCGTCATACTGATTTCCTTCGGGGTGTTGGTTTATTATGAAACCACTAAGCTTGAGTTGAGGGGCTAACGAACTGTACGTTTACGTCAAGAGCCTGAGTCGCTGCAGAAAACTACTGCTTTGAAGATCTTCACTCCAGAAATGTGAACGTCAATGGTGCCTATGTGCTCACATACCAAATGTGGCGGACGAAACGCTGTGCAAACCACTCTATTTTCTCGGTTTTATGGGTTATCCTAATTTACTTGACGGATGACCAATTACTATATTTGCTAGATACTCCGTTTAAAACTCTGGCCGGTTTATCGCAGCCACTGTGCCCGATGAATACGAATTGTTGGTTGAATTACCCTAGGCGAGTGGCGACGGTGATGACCTACTCACCAGATGCACCACAACTTTCTAAACGCTAGTGCATCTCTCACCCACGCAGTTCACATGTTCAGTGTTGTTCAGCTGCCAGGACCGTAGCGTGTGTGTTCTACGAACAGTCCTCAGCCAATGGGTTCTCAACAGGCGATGGTATCATTCTCATTAAGACTGATGTACTTTACACGTAGTACCACTTCCAAAGTCCTAATTAAGTGCAACACCTGCGTGCAAGTTAACTGTATGGTTGCAGAGAAAATACAAATACCGATCGATTCAACTGATGGAGGATGCAGGTAGAATTCAAGGCACTGATCAACCGCGTGGAAGACTTGCTAGTGTGTCAACGCCATGGTGGTCTTTGAATACAGCATACGACCGTTGCTACAGGTTACACGATTAATCGGGTAAAGACGTATGAAACAAGTTCATTAGCTGATAGGATGGGTTCACCAGTAACCTTTGGAACCGGTAGTGGAGTGATATGCTGTTGTTTGGAGGACTTCATTTTCGAAGCTTGCTCTGATTTCTGACTGTTTATGAGTGATGTCTTGAGATTGGCGACCTAGTTTCATGTCTATGCTGTTTCAAATCGTGTTTTACGAACAGTTATCGTTACGATACAACTAATCGATTAACCTCCGACCCAGTTTCAACCGAGTATCTATACGACAGTATTAATTTCTTTCGTCGACATGGTTCTCATAGAATTTCATGTGCTATAATTTCGTTCGCAGCTGTACGAAACACTTATCTGTTTTTAAGGCGGACCCCACATTACCTGGGATACCAGTCTGTTCATAGTCACTAGAGAGTTTTTTGCCCAGTATAATGGACGGATTTTAGTACTCTATTCATACGTAAACCGTTTCTTAGTCCCTTGTTACTTTTGCTCTCGCTCTTGATCTGCAGGAGGAGCCGTGGTGTCCGTGCTGCCAACAGCGATTTGCCTCCCGTGATGACCTGGAAACCCATTTGCTTAGCTGTCTGACATAATGTGGACGGACGCTTCGAGTGACATTACTCATTGATTTAATATTCCGGTCGCCTGTCTCTCACTCCGCGTATATTCAGCGCGATTCACTCCTTGCCGTGCACCTTCACGGTTAGCGCCGCCCTCCCATCCTGAACGGTGATATATATCATTGTGCGTGGACGTAATCGATTGAGTGTATGGACTGCCTCATTTTCATTTCGCACCCAAGTCATATTCCCAGGTGACATAACCACCTCTTTTTTTAACACGAACGTGCATCAGTACTTCTGCACCCAAAGGAAGTCCTTCATCATGCGATTTGACACGTCACTTGTTTTACTGAAGTAATTTCCTTTTTTCTACGAGCTCTGACATTCGGACTCCACCACAGATTATCACATGATGTCATTTTCACTTGTGTGTTGATTGATGTTTTGCTTATCTCTTGGTCAAACTATATTGATCCTTCACGAATTTGTGCCAGTGTTTGCGATGTGACCATTGAAAATCACACTTGCAAGTGTCGTTGTTGTGATACCCTTTCATTGAACGGTAGGTCCAATTATCTTCATGCGTTAAGTATCTGCTGAATCTCAGCTGCAACTGACAACGGGCCCAACAATGAATTATGTCACAGGCTGGAATGGATGAAGTCGGTAGTTTGCCCGCTGTTTCTCAATACGAGTAGGGACGCGGTCATCTGTTTTCTTGGCTTAGAATTGATCGTTACCACTTGTCTGTCTGCGTCGTTGTCATGGCAGCAAGACGTAGTACCTTTTATTTGTCATTTCATTTTCTACGAAATTCGTTGACCACCCGGGGGGTAAATACACCATTTGGATGCACAACCAGTCACCAGATTATGTGTTAAGATTAAACGTTTGGCTAGCTGGATTTCGGTACTAGCGAACTTGTGTTGTTCACTGGTGTGTAAATGTTAATAGTAAATAATAGAATGTGTATGTGGAGGATCAATCTCGTGTTGTTAGTCAAATGACCATAGGAACATGGATTCATCAGTTTCACGTGACGACTGAGCTACTTATTTCCATAATTTGTTGCATTAGCCTAAGGCGAAATTTGTGTCCAGTACTATAATTCCATTCGAGAGGGAATATTGACCAAGATTGTTCCCCCCTCGAGTTTTTTCGCCCCGACAGATACTATGATGTTCAACAGTTGAACACCATCTGATTGTGGACCATTCTCTTGGCTGACTTGCAGCGTCACTATCCCAAAGTTCTGACTGGCAGGTCACGCTGTCGCGAAATTCCACTGATTTGTTGAAGTTGATCGAAAGAGTGCCCCAAAGCCACGAGATCAGTGTATCCCATTCGGATGATGGAAGTCTTCGGCATCGTGTGCACAACCTGATTCTGTCGTATAAGAGCTAAGAGCAACCATCGATTGGCTTTGAGAGTAGCGTACAATCAATCCACCGCATTCATTGTATCAGTTAATCCTTACAATTATAAATTATGTTATGTTTTACCATTCAGTGTCACGCTAATTGCAGAAAATACTCCATTTGAAACTATTGCTCCCGATCAAGCCCTAGACTTTAACCACACACTGTTTCTTTCTGTGCTCATTACCGGATACTGTGCCTTAATTAGCGTAATAGATTCGCGTTTTTAATGCAAGTGTCGATTGTGTGTGTGTGTGTGCGTGCTGTATCTTTATAGGAATAGAAGGAACGTAAAGAGCTAGGTAGTGCAACCTGTACCTGTAGCTGACATTTGATGTGGGAGGATGGCATTATATCACTGCGAGCATAACTGAGTGGTAAAACTCCGTAGCTGTCTGGTTCAATTAGGATTGACCTTGGAGCCTTATGTACTTAGGTACTTATGTTCTTTGTGTGGTATCGTTTTCCATGCAAGGTGGCGGAGTAATGTATAAGACAGCCGTTAGCTAGGAAGAACGACCTGGCATCCTTTCATATTGATAGGTGGCCATAGCGGAATCTACTTGAGTTCCGGATCTGGTGCAGTACATGCTCTTTTCTAGCAGTTTGGAGAAAATCTTTTATTGCTAGTGGGAAGGAGTGCTACAAGGGATTAGCCAACCACATTTACCTTATTCCAATTCGCCGAAGCATCTGACTCTGAATCACTCTACTGTACCAGGCTGATTTTCGTGTGTGCCGTTGTAAAACTGGCTTGAGTGTTGTTTGTACAACTCTCAATATCTCCCGTGTACGAAGGCCAACAAATTTTTTGTTTTAAAGCGAATTTTGAACCTGGGACCAGTCCGAATTACGGTGGTTTTGTCGAATTTGATCAGGTGGCTGTTGATCTGTTCACCAAGCAGTTGATTTGCAACCCTTTCGGCACCATTAGAGCAGACATGTTCAGTGCGCACTGAGAATTCCATGGCTTTCATAATCGGGAAGATTGAGGGCTGTACAATCATAACTGATCAAATACCGACTAATGCACCCGAGCCATCAATTCTCCAGCACTACCAATTTATGTACCTACTCTCAAGAAACAAGTAGTGTAATGGTATAACGGATGTCATTTGGCCGACCACTGAAAGCGAACAGTTTTTAATGATCACGGGGAGTGCCGTTCAAATTGCCCAAAGTAATTGTCATAACGAACAAGACCACACTAAATTAGCTTAACTAGAATTTTACCTGTTTATATCCAGAACATATTTTAGACCTAGGTCTAATGAGCCCACGAAGAGACGACTTGATGATGATGTAGGTACGCACCAGCAGAAATGTTTTTCAGCGCTACATGGATGACGGACTCTAGGGAATTATCGAGGATGGTCATTAGTATCCACTTTTGGTGAAGCCGATTCATCATCTATAAATTCAAAAGATACCATTCCTTGGAATTCCAATGCCCGTTGCAATGTAACTAACGGGAGCATTCCTGCTTGTTAGAGGTCAACATATACATCATCGTTTGGATGTAGAATGGTGCCTGTGACGGCTCCAGTCGCGTCGGGAGGTTTCACTTATCATCCGTTCCGCATGAAGCGGACTAGGTTTTTACACTTTCTTAGACGAGCTTTACTGACGATTCGGGGGAACATGGACGCACAAACTGTTCGTTACCTGTTGTGAAACAATGCCTCTTCTCCATAATAAGGATCGTGGTATCGCCTATGTAAAAACCATTCAATCTGAGTCTGTAAGCACGAGCAAAATGACAGTGCATTTCATGAAGTTTCGTTTCGGCACTGCAATGAATGAGTCATACAAGTAATCTTGGAAACCCTCTCTCGGACCATCAGTCGCCAAATTATTCAGTTGAGTAGTGGGATTCACTAACGTATAAAAGGAACGGTTTTGATTTGGCTTCGTTCGCTTTTGGGTCGTCGAATGTTAAGAGGATGCAGTTAACTCATCATCATCATTGTCAGCTGTAATAACCGCGTACTTGGCAGCGAAGTATGAAAGCCGTTACCAGCAAACTCAGCTGCGCTGGTCACTGCCGTCTTCCTGGATGGGGACCCCGAGACGGGCCACATCAATGGCTAGAGACATTGTCAGATATGACCCAGTCGCGCCCTCAATGGCGCTCGTGCATCCAAGCTATTGCCTTCAATGCATAGCTCCTTTTCCAACCCCCTCACTTGACAGCCCACTGGATTTATGCACCAATTTATCAGCTCCCGCCTGCAATGCAGTTAACTGCCTTACGTATTTTCCACACAGATGTGGGTACGCTCTATCTCTGGCGTTTTCAGTAAATTAGTGTGCCCATCATTTGACTGTTTACGACCCAGTGGATTTCATTCAGACATTTTGGATAACTTCGTAGGTGGCTGTTCGGGTTGTCCGATTTCAGTCTGGCTTCATTACGCCCGAGCACCTTTGCAACATAACGTCGCAGGATTTTGTGAGCCTGTTACTCACACACATGCCGCCGGAGAACAAGCAGTCGATTCCCACAAAGATGGTGGCAGATTCCAGTTTCCAACTCAGTTCTACAAGTCATTGATGTTCCTCTGTGTTATCTTTGGTGTTTCAGATGAGTAATCTCGTGTTCCACCCTTGTTAAATTTTGTCAAACAGTCGTGAATTGTACACTTCCCGAGGTGTGAACAGGTGTGTCATTCTCAGCGCAGATTTCCCACTCGTCTCTGTGGTCCATTATTCAAGGTTACTAGAGCAAAGGCATCAAAACAAATCAGAATATTCACCAGGTGGACCTCATTTTCCTGTGCTCTTTGGGACAAGAAAGTCGACACTGATGATGGTGGTGAGACATCACTTGGTTGACCTCATCCAATAGCGTTTCGTGGGACAAGGACAATACGGTCTGGGATTACAATAAGAGTATACAAATGTGTGATCATCTGTTGTTGAATTCGCGCCATTTCTGGTGGTAGTCATTTTTTAAAAGGAGTAAGAATATGTTTTTTCTACTCGGCTATCGTCTCTCTCTACGATTTCCTCATTAAAGCAGTTTGGAAAAAAGTCATTCATTATCTGGGGATATTGCTTGCTCGGAGGTTCCTAGTAGGTGCCTGTCAGTGCAACTGTACACGAAGATGATCATATGCAATCCACTTTTCATGAGTATGAACCAATCCAATCCTGTCAGCTGCGATTTGCTTTATTGTATAAACGGCCATCGGTTTCCATCACTAATCTGTGAACAGTATTATGCAGCAGCCGAAAGAATCTTGTACCACATTCGTGAAATATGACAAGCAAGTCACTGGCATTGGCTCTACGGGGGATGGTCGGTTAGTAGATTTAGCATTTTGTTGCATATCATGTGTACTCGCTATGGAATATCTCAGTTGTCAATCAACCAATCAATTTATCAGCTATAAACCGTGCTCCATAGGCACATCGGTTCTAGGTGCTACAGGTTCCATTACCAGAAAATGGAAGAGTGTGGGACATAAAGCCAAGCCTTGGAGGAGATGGTGCGTTTGGTTAGTTCGGGAACTGGGTAGCTATGCATTGAAGGTGATAGCTTTGATGAGCCACTGACTGCACGATTTGGCCATTTTTGCCAGTTTGAGTTGAGTTCTAGGATCCTCAATCAGGGAGGCGGCAGTTTTCGACCCGACTCAGTTTACTGGTTAGTATTTTCATATTTCGTTTCCGCGTCATACACTGTCCACCTCTTGGTTGCTTTTACTCATCACAGGACTGGGCGAAATGAGCTCTGTGAGACAGACGGTCTTCTGGCATGCGGAGTACATGTCCTGACCAGCGTGATGTGTGTGTAAGCGGGAGAGTTCCTTCTTCCCAGAACCATCTAGTGTGCCTGAGCATTACCGGTGTTTCCACCAGACCTTCGGTGACACCGATGATCAAACGCTGACATCTTCCGTATGTCCTCTGCGCGTAGGGGCTACGTATCTGATCCATAAAGCAGTATGGATCACAGCACTGTAAGCTCTGCCCTTAGCAAAAAAACGTTAGGTCGGCACCATAGGTGTCGGAGGTTGGCAAAAGCTGACCGGAAAATATACAGCTGCTCAGGTAAACAGGTTTATCTGCCACATCGTTGGTTCGTCTGCAATTATGAGGTTTGAGTTTCATCTAACCCAGTCTTGTAGCAGCACTTTACACTTTGAAGGTGTGAAGCGCATGCCAAATCGTGCGGCAGAGTTATTTAGGTTATTTAAAATCGTTTGCATTTGAGAAAGATCTGAACCAAGAAGAGCAATATCGTCTGCATACTCAGTGTCTGTTAGGGTACGTCCTGGGAGCGTTTTGACTCCCGAGGTTTCAGAGGCAGGCAGAAGAATTCCAAGTAGCATATCAATAATAAAGTCGAAGAGGAAAGGGGAAAAAGGATAGCCCTGACCTACACCACTGGACATGGTGACCTAGGTGCCTGTCAGTGCAACTGTACACGAAGATGATCATATGCAATCCACTTTTCATGAGTATGAACCAATCCAATCCTGTCAGCTGCGATTTGCTTTATTGTATAAACGGCCATCGGTTTCCATCACTAATCTGTGAACAGTATTATGCAGCAGCCGAAAGAATCTTGTACCACATTCGTGAAATATGACAAGCAAGTCACTGGCATTGGCTCTACGGGGGATGGTCGGTTAGTAGATTTAGCATTTTGTTGCATATCATGTGTACTCGCTATGGAATATCTCAGTTGTCAATCAACCAATCAATTTATCAGCTATAAACCGTGCTCCATAGGCACATCGGTTCTAGGTGCTACAGGTTCCATTACCAGAAAATGGAAGAGTGTGGGACATAAAGCCAAGCCTTGGAGGAGATGGTGCGTTTGGTTAGTTCGGGAACTGGGTAGCTATGCATTGAAGGTGATAGCTTTGATGAGCCACTGACTGCACGATTTGGCCATTTTTGCCAGTTTGAGTTGAGTTCTAGGATCCTCAATCAGGGAGGCGGCAGTTTTCGACTCGACTCAGTTTACTGGTTAGTATTTTCATATTTCGTTTCCGCGTCATACACTGTCCACCTCTTGGTTGCTTTTACTCATCACAGGACTGGGCGAAATGAGCTCTGTGAGACAGACGGTCTTCTGGCATGCGGAGTACATGTCCTGACCAGCGTGATGTGTGTGTAAGCGGGAGAGTTCCTTCTTCCCAGAACCATCTAGTGTGCCTGAGCATTACCGGTGTTTCCACCAGACCTTCGGTGACACCGATGATCAAACGCTGACATCTTCCGTATGTCCTCTGCGCGTAGGGGCTACGTATCTGATCCATAAAGCAGTATGGATCACAGCACTGTAAGCTCTGCCCTTAGCAAAAAAACGTTAGGTCGGCACCATAGGTGTCGGAGGTTGGCAAAAGCTGACCGGAAAATATACAGCTGCTCAGGTAAACAGGTTTATCTGCCACATCGTTGGTTCGTCTGCAATTATGAGGTTTGAGTTTCATCTAACCCAGTCTTGTAGCAGCACTTTACACTTTGAAGGTGTGAAGCGCATGCCAAATCGTGCGGCAGAGTTATTTAGGTTATTTAAAATCGTTTGCATTTGAGAAAGATCTGAACCAAGAAGAGCAATATCGTCTGCATACTCAGTGTCTGTTAGGGTACGTCCTGGGAGCGTTTTGACTCCCGAGGTTTCAGAGGCAGGCAGAAGAATTCCAAGTAGCATATCAATAATAAAGTCGAAGAGGAAAGGGGAAAAAGGATAGCCCTGACCTACACCACTGGACATGGTGACCTTAGGCGAGGGCTTCCCGTATACTCGCACCCGCCCACATAAGTTCGCATACAGTGCCCTCAAAAGGGAGAGGAATTTGGAAGGGACATCTTTCTTACGATTTACAGAGTTAAAAGAGTTTTCTGATCGGTAATAACAACCAACGTGGGACGCTTGAAGGAGTGGAGCTGCCTAAGAATTTGTCTCAAGGTAAAGTCATGGTCGATGCATCCTCGGCCTGTTTCAAATCATTTGCAGTATGGATGTCAGACAGTTCGCCAGGATCTCGCCACTTATGAAGACTGAGGGTACAGACCATTCGAGCCAGGCGCCTTGTCTTGCTGGAGGATTGACATCTCACACCGCATTTATGCTGTTGATGGCAGGCCGGTGTCAGCGTTCCATTCAGGCCCGCTACGATTTTCCAGCGGTTGTGTTGTGGGAGATCAGCTGAATTGTACTTTCACTTGTTCAACTCCACACTGAAGACGACGATTGAGGGAGTGAATTGATGTTCACATATTATTTCACTGACACCTGCATTCTTTTGATCCGTTGATCGGATCAGGTAAAACAGGGCGTGGCTGTCGCCTGCAGCGAAAGCCTCATCCATCTCCTGGACCTTCGAAATCCACCAGGGTTCTCTGCCATTCTTCAAGCTCCTGATTATCCGCTGTTTGAGGGAACTGCGTGCACCATCACAGTCGGCGGTTGCTGGTATGGCCTTTCTGGTTGTAATAAGACCTGCTTGTCTCGATGGTATCCAGTGTTCATTTGGTCGAGTCAAGTGGCTTGGACAGATAGTTGTGAAAGTTGAGAGCATAGCTTCTTTAACTCATTTCTATTCAAACAATAACCATTCTTCGTCATCCGTCCCTATTAGCTTTCTGGTCACATCAGCTGGGTACTCTTGAGCTACTGAAACTGGTCAGAGTTAATGAATGTTACTGCTCTGCTCTCACACGCTTCATGCTGATGGAAACCAAACTGGTTATCTGGCTTGCACAATGAGTAACTCAAAAGGAATTACAACCCTCATTACAACCCCATAACTGATAGCCACATGTCCCATCTGAGTTCGTCACTCTCTTGCGGTTGATGGTCTCCCAGAAACTCGATGAGCGTTTGTGTTGGACGTTTGTACTGGTCAGGAACAGACGATGATTGGCCACAAGTGAAGCAGTCGCTCCGATCATCCGTACGCTAAGCATCGACTCCAAATCTACTATCTAGTTGTGCTTCTTCCAGACTTAGTTGTCCAACTGGGCATCCACATTACCCGCCAGGATTACTATAACGGTCCTTCTTGCCGACCGAAGCGGTCGCCACAGATATTGGTAAAACCCGTCTTTCTCAGTTACAGAACTGCAGTCTTTTGGGGCGTAGGGTGATGTGAAAAATATTTACCGTTTAGCGCATCGATCTGCATTGATGTCAATTGGGGGACCCTTCCCTGAGCCAGTGATTAAAAAGTTTGACTCACTTAGCTGTAGGGGGCCGGCCTGGCCCGAGGGCACAGGGAATGAGGTATTACTGTCCCACTTCTAACACAACTACGCACAGCACGTGCCTTTTGACTAACACGGCTGTCATGGTCAACCGTTTGGCGATCGGAGGGTGCGGACTTTAGGGTCGATCTTTTCTAACCCGTCCTTTTTCGGGAGAAGGCAGCATCACTGCTTCCATAAATATGGTAATACTGGTCCCCTGGGGGAAAGGCCTTACTGCCTTCACACTCCTGTTGGACAGAACAGTAGGAATATACATCCAGACTACCGCGTAATACGACTAGTCGCTGTACGGAGACTTGCTGTTCTTCGTTGGGCTGCTCCCCTTTAACCTTGGAATGTCTGAACCTTTAGGAGCTGAGTTCCAGCCAGTGTAGCCCGCAGGATCGTTGCAACACAGAAGCCCGATCACCACGCTAAGGTGGCAGCTTCAAGTCGGATGTCTCACATACTGTATGTCAGGCGGGACCATTGAACATAGTTCGAGACCGGAACACTTATAACTACATTTCCACCCCAAGTGACACTTATCTCCCGATTTCAGCAACTTCATTGTAACGGGGTTCTACCTTAGGGAGCTCTCTCGCCTCGGGGAGTTTCATTCAACGTGTAGAAGGGGCTAAATTTTATTTGAATTCAGTCCGGGACGTTTTTATTGCGCCCACAATACAAATATAAGGAGTATCATAACCTTTCAAGAGTCAGATCGATCAAATTGCGCTTTTATCACACCATTTCATTTTGGATAGACTTCCTGAATGAAACTACACTGAGGAACGCAAAATACATCCTCGGTTGACAACATTCTTCAAAAGCAGCATCGTCGTTCCACAGTTTCAGGGAATGGAAACATTTTTGTCTCACAAAGTGCTGCGAGTTAGTGTGTATTTCCTGACTGCAGAAAACCTGCCGATATAGGTTTCCTTCATGGAACCATCCCCTGGTGCTGCAACCACCATTCACTTCTTCAGTTTCCGCATTTTTTCATTTTACTCTCGTCCTTCTAATCAACCCGCACTAGCAACCCTATTAATAATTTAGAATCTTCCTTTGGGAAAAGATAGCTGAGTGTACTTATGGGTTAGAGAGTTCTATTCTGTCTCAGTTGGTAAGCTGCTCTCGTTGGTTTTGGTATCACTGGGTTCTGGATGCTCACAAATGAACAAGGATTCGACAAAGGAAACGCAGCACAGTCCCTGACTATACCAGCTGAAACATCTGGGTCAAGGAGTATGGTTCTGTTGGCATTCCACGTTGTCTTCAAGAGTAGCCTACGATGAGTATAATAGCATTTATACTGGCACGGTGACACCGTGAACTGACTGCTTTTAGCAGCCTGTAGCTTCTTTTGTTCATCTGGCTTGAGAGAGACATCATCAACCTGCAGTAATGCGTTGCTGTCCGTCAGTTGTATTTGTCCGCTTACTAGCCAGTTTTCCAAGTTGCTAGTGGATTCAACAAACTCTTGTGGCAAACTTAAGCTAAACCTGTGGTTATTCCTTACAACTTCGCTTTCGATTATTGCCGGCCCATTCATAATTAGGTTTTCCGAACGTGACTGAGTGACTTTTTTTATCCAAAACAAAATGAAAACGTTTCTTATTTTTGTAAATGGCTTGGCTCGTGTTTATCCATGTGGCTGTGAGCAGGTAGGTCAATCTGCCTGAGCAGATAAGAGAATGAACCAGACAGTAACAACAGAATTCGTATACAGACCACATCAGACGAGGGCTGATTTATGTGGATGGTGTGGGCGGTTGGTTTCTGCCACAGACAGCTTCCGATTCACTTGTTTATCAGTATGCCTTAGGAGTACAAGCGATTCTTATTTTCCAACCTACAATAGTGCTTGAAATGTTTTTTTTGTAGCCTGGGGAAAAAACTTAGCGCTAGCTGGATTTGCATACTCCCTATAATCCCAACCCTTAGTCTATTTATAAAATTGTCTAGACCAAACTCTCTTGCCATCCTAATCTGAGTCGATAGTCAGGTTTCATGGTCTGGGAATGCTCCACTCTTCATGCCCGTCTTCGTTGTTCAGCTCTACATGGTACGGATAAAATCACACAAGGCTTATTGTGAACTACTCATGATGTAACAATTTGCTTTCAACAAGAACTTTAACTGTTTGAATCAGTGAGCACATATTTACACATGCTCCTCTTCTTGTGAGTGATCTAAAGTCATTCAAACAATCTTTAATTACCGGACAACCGGGACGAGATGGCTGAGTGGTTAGAGCTCGAATTTACTAACCAGAAGGTCCGCGGTTCAAACCCGACCTCTGCCTCCCGACATTTTCTGTCTAGGCTTATGCAACCTGGCAGTATCCCAGCCCTTGTGCTTCCTTCGAGTGGCATGACAGCTAGGCACCGAAAGGGTGCTACAGCTGAACAGTTATAATTTCTCTTATTGTTACCGGACAACCTCTCTGTGGCAGCCAAAAATGCCAACTAGGCTCGGTTGTAGTGGTGGGTAGTCGTACTATATGGATAGAATAGTCCAACACTTGCGAGGGTCGATTCAAAAAATGGTAGTTTGATAGGTGGAGTGACCATGAAAGCAAGTGGTTATAGCTCCACATATGGAGGTCGAAGGTACAGCGACTCGAAAAGAAAATGCATATTCCCCTTTGGTCGGAATGAGCAACAGAGGTGAAGAGTGGGTTTTGGATAGCTGGTCACCTGTCGAAGGACGTTATCTTGAATATCAGTTGTTGAATCTGACATCCCGACCCAGGATTCGGAGTCTTCATATCCACATTGCGCCTTCAGGGTTTCAGTTCACCGGTTGAGAGCTGTTACCGATTCTAATGGAACCTATTCAAGAGTGGGGTAGAAAGTTTAAACCGGCTCCGAAAAGTGCGGAATTCTTTCACGTAACTCTTATGAGACGTTCCCAGACTTATAGTAGAAAATTTAGCTTGTGATTGTGAGACTGACTTGTACATATCAAGAATCTCAATGGTATTCTCATTCATTCAGAAGTTCTCGAAAGCAATTTTCGATGCTTAAACGGACCATTCACCATACTGATCACCTCCCCTCTTAGCGCCACGACTGTTAGGCTTAACGGAAAAACGAATTCGTCGAATGACTGAAAAATGCACAGCGTGACTGGTGGCCTATCGGAAGTCGCACGAGGTATCCCAAAGCTACAGCGCAGTTTCACCGCGAATGTCAATAGGGGTTTGAGAAAACCGGACTAGAGATAGTTTGATTTCTTACCGATTTATTACAGTGGCTGGATGCTTGAAGCAACTGGATTCTTGTGGTCTTACGGAGCTGGAATATTTACGTTGGACTAACTACTTAACCAGATCGAAAATGCGTATATAATCTCCTAGCCCAGAAGCGACGTTTGTTCATTAGTCATTTGGACGGTTGGTTATTTGGCTCCTTGTCTACTTGTCGGCGTTGTGGGCCGGACTTAGATGGGATTCCATTGCAACTTTTTATTTTTGCCAACATATCTGATTGGCTCAGACGAACTGAACGTTGTAGGTACAAAGGTCAGGTAGTCCTTTCGAATCTGGTTGAACGTCCAAACAAAGAACAAATATGGCCCTCTGTCTCACCAAACGACAGATTAGTGAATGGTGACAACGCATCAAATTTTAGATCAATAGGCTGTCTGTAGATATGGAAGCGTCTTTGGGCCATTGTGATGAGCCGCTTGGCAACACTGTGATACGGAGAATCAAACATGTCCAGAATCGCTGAACTGATGAGTTTGTTTTCCTTAAGGAGACAATGAGTTTATGGCATTGTCGTACAGGCAGAGAAAATGCCCTCAAATTTACTTGACTTGATCCTTTCTTATTTCTTCTGAGGTAAGAATATTTTTGATGCCACTTTTTCTATCACCTTGTGATCTCTCGTCTTATATTTTAAATTTAGATCCGTTAGACGAAATGCCCCTGATCTTGTAAATTCATTGGAACCTGTCCATCAAAACAATCTCAACTCTTCCATCTGACTTGAACAAAATGTTTTTTTTTTGACAGACACTTTGATGCCTCAAAATGCTGCTTGGACCTTGGCTTATGGCTGAGGTGGTTGCAACAACAGTGGACCATCGACGACATCATTTGTCCGACGGTTGACCACGAGAATGAGACTATCTAACATAACTGTTCATTCAAAATCTCTAATCGGATTGAAAGCTCGGTTCGACTACCCTCGCAGACAATTGTACAGGCTATTGGGAACCGACTACACCGCCCAGACCTCTGTGTTTAGAAGCAACTGGTACGACCTTTGAATACGACAAGTGCGTGCAGCCTCAGTCGTCTGAACATCCAGTGGTTGCACTGCACGAACATGCACAACGTGTGTATACGTTTTTCACGAGCAGATTTGAACAGGATCTCTCGGAGTCTGACAGTTTGAGTTAGAAAACCTGATGCCTACAGCTGTGGGGAAGATTCTGATCAGCAAATAACAGAGACCAATCGTGGGGGGGGGTTCGTCTGAATATCCACAACCTAACTCTTAGGTATTAGCAGCCTCATGTCACGTTCTATATCTGCGAATGGTAGAATTTCGATTTGGTTCACGTGACCTGCATAGACAAGTAGAGAACTATCGAATTTTAGGAACTTGAGCCATGTTTTTTTCAGTGTTTCACGAATTTTTCAATGTAAGTAAGCATGCGGGTGGTTTCATCCCGCGACACTGTTCTTACCGCTTTGTTAAAATTAATCAGGTGACCGCGCTTCTGTAGGTACACCACTCACGCACATCATCGATGGGACAGCAAATAATCAACCGCCCTTGAATCCTGTTCACAGCGGGGTTTCACGGAAATTCGGGAAAAAACGTGGCGGAGAATGGGGTCTTTGCGTTTACAACACTCTTACCCGAACAGTCCGCTTACTGCTCTCGTTAGGGTCTCTTTCAATGGTTAAAGAAACGGACCACTAAATTTCTCCGAGAAAAGTTTGCCTAGATTTTTGCTTTATTTTTAACATCCTGATATCCCATTAATTGAGCTCAATGAGGTGAGCGTGACTTCCACATAAGTGATTTTTATCATTACAAACGAATAATTCAGTACTGTATTCTACTGTCAACCGATGATCAAGACACTGCCAAATGTTAGGCCCGCCCACAAAACCTCGTATGTACGAAGGCCAATTTGCTCGCTGTGGTTCTGACATGCGACAGCCAGACTGTCTGCTGCATGTACCAAGTCTTTAATAACGTACGACAAACTATAAAACTCGCCGGTTTCTTGCTTCCTTCCTTCCGGGGTCGGAACGCACCTTTCAGTCAATCACATGATGCCATAAACGTGAACTTGCACTTGTCAGCAGCACGAGTGGACAGCAAGAATTGATAAAAACTAGTTTCTCCAGCTTCTGAGACTAAAGGCTTGACTGTACAACATTTTTCAGGTTTTCGTTTCGCGTGAATTTCGGGAGGGACTCGCCCTGGAAACAAGACCTTCCTTAATTCTGTGGCTAATCCTGGGAAAAACTGCCTATCACAGCTGTACTTTTCAACATAATAACCGGGTTTCGTCCCTCAAAGAAGCACCCACTTCCCTAAAACAAGTTTTCGGCCTACGATGCATAAGGGCATAATTGGGGAGTTTAAATCCACGTGGATTTGGACGAGTTTGTTAAGGCTGCCTTAAATTTCCTCACGTAACCCATAAAATTCATAGAGGACGTATGCAGCTTTCCATAGCAACAAAGAGCTTGGGAATTACAACCTTTCTTCACCTGGGGACGATGATTATCCCGGAGTCCTGGCCAATCTAACTGAAGTGCGTATATTCACATGAAGAAAACTACCTATCCACGTGAGAAATTCATCGGACTGCTCTCGGTAATCATTTTGTTGGTCTGTGGAGCAAGCGGTCGGACTCATATAGGTTGCATTATTATTGTCACTGTTAATGCTGATACCATTAGTTGGGTACAAAATCATTGTGCTGTGTGGCCTACCTTAACCTATTCGCTACCCACCTGAGCTTACACAGGTAGGTTCCCCTATAATGAAGTAACCGTAAAATTGTATTGGTGATATGTGTGAGCTTAGGTTGAAAAAATTATCGAATAACATGATGTGAGAGCTCTGCTTTCCGAGAAATTGGTCTGTCAGTGTTTTGCGCTAAGGGAAAAGGGTCTAGAAGTCTCAAAACAATCCCACTCGACGACCCAGATGGTCCGCTGGGAACTACATGAGTAAGGATTGGTATACTTAATCCAGTCCAAGTTCAACAGATTCGCGGATCAGCTACTCTTGACCGGACGACATAGTGTCCAGCTGTTATTCAGATGGTTGCGAGTCAGTGTATCTCTTACGGGTCATAGGGTACGTGTTAAAAAAGCCAAGACAAATCTTCTTAGCTTGAGGTTTTAGTTTAAGAGGAATGAGTTGAAAAGGTGTAGAATTGAGAGAACATCTAGAATCACCCTGATGGACCATACTACACATAATGTTCGAAGGTCCACAACCGGTTTCGCCATTCTTGAAGTTCATCAGATGAGGACACTTCCGAGTTTCTGTCGAATTTATCTTCCTCCGGAACCCAAATTGTACGCATTTCGCGAACTAGGCTCATTTTCAAACTTGGTTGTTGTCAACGAGTGACCCAGGCGACTTTTACAATGAAGGACTGAACTGGGATTTAGTTTGAGTCACCGGTCAAAACCAGCTTATTTTTCACATTCACCAAATGCGTAAAATTCGAGAAAAACTCGGTGACTGCGTCTACTTGATGAGCCTCATAAAGAGCTAAACCGTTTGTTGGTTGTGGAACAGTTTTCAGCAACCTTGAGACTACCAACTGTGACATGAACTGGTCTCTATACATCATTTTCAGTTGCGAGAGGTTCGGTTCAGAGTGATGTGCGTCTCACATGGTAACTAAATTGGTATGAAAATGAGCATATTTAGTTTTGCATACTTATCTGGAGTCACCAACTGTATGCAGCTCAAGAGACTCCAGGGAGTTACGAACCCGGGAATTTCGGTGAGTAGTCTGAGCACTTAACGGTTTGGCAAGCAGCCACTCTTGCTTCTTGATGAGGTAGCTGTACAGTGCTTCCCAGTTTTTAGCATAGAAGTTGGTTTCTAGCACAAAAGGAGCAGTGAAAACTTTGAGTTCAAAATGAGTTTTACGCCTTAATAACGTGTATACCGGAGCAGCTGATTTACCGTTTTATTCTGTTCCTTATATATTCGACAAAGCCACAAAGTCATTTCGCTAGATTGCCAACCGATATGAGTTTGGCCAATCAGACAAGGTGTTAGTAGACATACAAATTAGTCTTAGCGGGCAAATTTTTCTAGGGGATATGGTGGACAACGGAGAACAGCCCACAAAGTTTACGACCTCATTTTCTGAGGCGATCAAGCGTCGTCTGGTTCGGAGACAGAAATGAAAATGTCCTGCTTACTAAGAAGCAGGTGTAGGGCCAGAAATAAGCAAAAAACTACCGTTTTTTAGCGGAGATGTGCTCAACGTTGCTTAAAAAAGAAGTGGTGAGAAAACCTCAGTGGTGTTCTGTTATGCACACACTCACTAACATGGTCTATCGCACTGAAATCCCACAATAGTTATTTGGGAAATTCGGGGTATCGATTTTTCCACGAGCCTACAAGCCCGAACAAAACAGCGTTTTCAGATCTAAGCCTGTTTTAAAATGATTGATTTCTTGTTGTCTGTGATGCAGATCAATCAAATTCCAGACAGTTGGAAAGGCATATAAAAGTTGTCATCGCTTTTTTATATATCGTGTGTTGAGCGCGAAAGTTAACTGTTTTTAACTTCCTGTAAGATAGGCATGACTAGATAAGTTGTGAATGAGTGCTAAATCTTACAAACAGCTAAAGCGACATATCCTGTACAGGACTCCAACTATACTTTTTGAGATACTACTTGAAAGGACAAATGGAGCAAAGTCGACCTGAATAGGGTACCCTCCCTTGTATACAAACTGTTGACAAACACTAACCTCTCGGGAAAGATGATTTTGTAAACATTTTTAAAAATAGGTTAAAACTAACGTTCAAAAACTTAAAAAAACGCAACTATAATTTTGTTGACAGTATGAAGAACTTTGAAATTTCTAATGAAGATTCTGTCCTTCAAATGAAGCTAATCTATACCGAAAGCTGGAATGCCCGGTACGCTGTTTCATCCTCATGGGGAATCACCAGTAGTGCGCATCTCATGATTTGCCATGGGGATTCGAACCAAAGACGTTTCGGTCAGTAGTAGAAGACTATGCCCTTAGGCCACAAGCGACTGTTCAGCAATACGATTAAGTTGCACTTAGACAGGACAAAGCGTTTCCTGTCCTTCAATTAAGGAATCCACATCGCCTTGTTTCGCATCGATTGGCTCCTCGAGTGGTGACAACCCTAACTGCTTTAGAGTAAGTGACTAATCCATAATAACCTCTTTCGATGAACAGGAAGTGAGCATGCGCTATGTCCCATTTACGGTAGAACAAACGGACTCACACTAAGTCTCCAAAACAAGATGCATCCATGATCAGCGTCCCTGACTCGATGAGCACACGCAACAAGACGTAACCTACTGCGGTTGTTCGGTTTCCCTATGCGAATTCAGTTCAGCCTGACCAGTGAAGTGAACAGTGCCTTTTAATTTCCTGATAGTGGCTGAACGGACCAGATAGATTCGGCTTGACACAGGCCTTGTGGTTACAAGGCGATTTTAACGCCTGGCTCCTTTGGCGTACACATTCGGGAATGATTCTAGCTGATGGGGCACTTCTTGACAGATTTTATGCATGAGCGTAATTAGTGCTTCCGCGAATGATAGCGTAGTTCTCATCCGAAGCCTGTAGTATATGTGTATACTGGGGCTAGTTAGCACTTCGGCCATCGATCGGCTGTGTTTGTAAGCCGGGTATTAAGTAGAGGCTGGCTCAATTGACGGAAATGTCTTCCTCACTAATTTGTAATGCGATTTTAAGAATGGTGCATTTATTTTGCCATTGTGAAAACCTGTTTTGAGCCGGTGAAAAGCAAATCCCCTGCCAACCGTGAAAACAGTTTTGCTGGTTTTCGAGAAATACACTCATTTGCAAATCAATTTGGTTTTCACGGGAGACTCAATTGAATCTCTCGGTGGTGGGCTGTCGAAGAGTTTTCAGCAACCTTGTTAGTAGTTTCCTCTATGAAAATATACTGCGACATCTCGAATATCGTGCCAACTGAATCATGAGGCGGCCTGTGTACAACACATTCAGTTGGAGGACATTATAAATGAGAGATTCAATTGAGTCTCCCGTGAAAAACAAATTGATTTGCAAATGAGTGTATTTCTCGAAAACAGTCCAATTTGGGTTCAAGTAGATCATAAGGTCGACGGAAACTCAGGAACTGCGCCTACCTGATGAGTCCCAAGAAGGGCGAAACCGATCGTGGGCTGCCGAAGAGTTTTCAGCAACCTTGTGAGTAGTTTCGTCTATGAACATTTTGCTGCGTGTTTAGAGAGTGGCCCGGGTTGAATAAACCAGTCAAAATTATGTCAACAAAGCGACCAGAACTGAATCTCTCGGTCCCTTCTATTTGACGCAGTGAGTACTCCTGAAATATAATGACAAGTGACGAGTGGTGAAAATTAACTGGAAAAGGCTATTTTTAGAAATAAATTTGACACACCTGTTAAGCCCCAAATGTTTTTTAGGGTTGGACTGTGCTAGAAATTTTTTTTCATAAATTCCAGGTTTTTGTAAGTTGCAGATGGTGCAAATCCAGGGATCGAACCGCTGCATCTACGTCAGTGAAGCAGAAACTAGAATAAACAACCCATTGTAGCTCTAACTTTGCCCGATATCGGGCACTATGCATATTAACGGGACCAGTTGTAGAGCCTCACAGGTCGTGGAACGTTCCTAGGCTGATGAAATTAAGAGACAACACTCTACTGAATAAGTCTGCAGGAAGAGAAGAGATTGGGCTTGTCTTCGCTTGATCTTTGCAGTGTACATAGACAAAAGATCCAGTAGAGAAACACAAAATGAATGTTTGATTTGAGCTGATTACTCAACCATTTGTACGTGGACTTTTGACAAGCTGGACAGATGAAGTTTTGTTAGATTGACGGAAATGCAGTGACTTACCTGAAGGTGTAGCTTCAAGAAG